>NC_056744.1:327444902-327622402 GCF_019279795.1 Protopterus annectens | reverse complement strand
GTGCTGTATGGTCTCCTGTTATGTTACATTTATTTACTCTTTGTTGACTGGGTTAATCCCACTAGGCCAGTGCCCTCTTTTCAGGGAGACCTGAGGTGGCATTCTTACTTACTAGGGAAAATTTGGCCAAGGCACTGGGGAACTTACCCCACTCTTTTTTTTATAAGTGCCATGGGATGTTTTACATACACATTAAGTACCACAACTCAGGCAGATTGCACCTCTGTTTAATGTCTCACACAAAGGATAGCACCTCAGGAATGCAGCACCCCACTTATGCTGTACTTCAGGATCAGTATTATGAAATTGATCCAAGTACCTAGTGCTGGAATAGAACTCACAGCCTTCTGACTTTCCAGCACTGAAGGCAAGTGTGTTACCTGTTGAGCTGCTGACACTGTCATTGTCAGTTACATGGCTGTGTGTTATCTGAAGCATTAAATGACTATTACAAATGCCAGATTGTTACCACAAACTTGGCCATTCAAGTGTGTGGACTCTGTGGGGCTGTCTTCAGTGCCCTGCTTATATGTAGCACTATGCAATGTTCCATGAAGTCCTACATTACTGCCAGTATAAATTTTAGCCTACCTTAAGTCTTATGTACCTTTTATGACTCAGGAAAGGTTGGCTTGATTTGTAGTGGATAGATTAGTTGAAGACAGCTTGATCAGGACTGCCTGATGAAATGGAGCTTCCAAATACTTTATAAACAAATTTCCTTAACGTTTGACAGCTTCTGAGTTACGAAGAGGGTCCTGCATGTATAAGGTAGGAGTCTGAGGCTCCCCACAGAAAAAAATGTTTGGACAGTCCATTCATTCAGTCATCTGAACCAGATGAAATAGTCTTTGGCAAAGGGTCTGCATTAGCCTGCACCGTGTACGAATCATGTACGAGATTATTCGTTATGCAGCCTCTGCAGTTACTGCAGAATATTATTGTTCCAGTGCTGCATTATAATGCACAGCTGTGATGGCATCATTCTGTAATGCATTTATAGTGGATGACTTGAAGCTGTTCCATGCGAAATGCAGCCAGTGGATGAGCACGTTGTTGTGTGTGTTGCAGCAGCATCTAATACCGTTAAGCTCTAAAGATATTGTGATGTTAGAATGCTGTTCGAATACTGCCTAAGTCTTACACATAATGGCATGTGGAAATGACTGCACATATTTATTTATTTATTTGTATTTGTTTTCTAGGGTAGAGCATTGATCTCTGTGGACCATTTTCGGTCTCATCCCGGGAGCAGTGTCTGGTTAAGTGACATGCTCAGAGTCACATAGTTAGGTAATGTAACAATGTAACACCTCCAAGCCCTGGAGTACTGTCTGGTTAAGTGACTTGCTCAGAGTCACACAGTTAGGCATTGTAACAATGTAACAGCTCCCAGCCCAGGCAGTGTCTGGTTAAGTGACTTACTCAGAGTCACACAGTTAGGTAATGTAACAATGTAACATCTCCCAGCCCAGGAGCAATGTGTGGTTAAGTGACTTGCTCAGAGTCACCCAGTTAGGTAATGTAACAATGTAACAGCTCCCAGCCCAGGAGCACTGTCTGGTTAAGTGACTTGCTCAGAGTCACACAGTTAGGTAATGTAACAATGTAACAGCTCCCAGACCAGAAGCACTGTCTGGTTAAGTGACTTACTCAAGAGTTACACAGTTAGGTAATGTAACAATGTAACAGCTCCCAGCCCAGGCAGTGTCTGGTTAAGTGACTTGCTCAGAGTCACACAGGTAATGTAACAATGTAACAACTCCCAGCCCAGGCAGTGTCTGGTTCATAGGTTCATAGGTAGGTACTAAGCTATCAGCCCAAGGGTCTACGCAAGCCTAGCCAACAAGGTTCCCTGGCTTATGCCACCCAAGAAAGTTATTTTCCTGTGCCACTGTCGAGTGGTTAAGTGACTTGCTCAGAGTTACACAGTTAGGTAATGTAACAATGTAACAGCTCCCAGCCCAGGAGCAGGGTCTGGTTAAGTGACTTGCTCAGAGTTACACAGTTAGGTAATGTAGCAATGTAACAGCTCCCAGCCCAGGCACTGTCTGGTTAAGTGACTTGCTCAGAGTTACACAGTTAGGTAATGTAACAATGTAACAGCTCCCAGACCAGGCACTCTCTGGTTAAGTGACTTGCTCAGAGTCACACAGTTAGGTAATATAACAATGTGACAGCTCCCAGCCCGGGAGCAGGGTCTGGTTAAGTGACTTAGAGTCACACAGTTAGGTAATGTAACAATGTAACAGCTCCCAGCCCAGGAGTGCTGTCTGAATAAGTGACATGCTCAGAGTCACACAGTTAGGTAATGTAACAATGTAACAGCTCCCAGCCCAGGAGCAAAGTGTGGTTAAGTGACTTACTCAGTCACACAGTTAGGTAATGTAGCAATGTAACAACTCCCAGCCCAAGAGCACTGTCTGGCTAAGTGACTTACTCAAGAGTTACACAGCTAGGTAATGTAACAATGTAACAGCTCCCAGCGCAGGAGCACTGTCTGGTTAAGTGACTTACTCAGAGTTTCACAGTTAGGTAATGTAACAATGTAACAGCTCCCAGCCCAGGCATTCTCTGGTTAAGTGACTTGCTCAGAGTCACACAGGTAATGTAACAATGTAACAGCTCCTAGCCCAAGCACTTTCTGGTTAAGTGACATGCTCAGAGTTACATTGTTAGGTACTGTAACTATGTAACAGCGCTCAGTCTGAGAGCACTGTCTTGTTAAGTGACTTACTCAGTCACACAGTTAGGTAATGTAACAATGTAGCAGCTCCCAGCCCAGGAGCACTGTCTGGTTAAGTGACATGCTCAGAGTTACACAGTTAGGTAATGTAACAGCTCCCAGTCTGGGAGCACTGTCTGGTTAAATGGCTTACTCAGAGTCACACAGTTAGGTAATGTAACAATGTAACAGCTCCCAGCCCAGGCAGTGTCTGGTTAAGTGACTTGCTCAGAGTTACACAGTTAGGTAATGTAACAATGTAATAGCTCCCAGCCCAGGCACTGTCTGGTTAAGTGACATGCTCAGAGTCACACAGTTAGGTAATGTAACAATGTAACAGTTCCCAGTCCTGGAACACAGTCTGGTTAAGTGACTTATTGAGAGTCACACAGTTAGGTAATGTAACAGTGTAACAGCTCCCAGCCCAGGAGAACTGTCTGGTTAAGTGAATTACTCAGTCACACAGTTAGGTAATGTAAGAATGTAACAGCTCCCAGCCCAGGCACTGTCTGGTTAAGTGACTTCCTCAGAATCACACTGTTTGGCAATATGGACTGATGCAATCAAACTTTGTACCCCTGGACCCCAGGAAATAGTTTAACAGCTCCTTAATCTTCTAAGCCAACTGCCAGACATGTCCACTACAAAGCAGTTTCTTTGGTGCTGATTGTGAGACTTTCTGTTTCAACTCCACAAGACATGCTGTAAGGAATAAGGAATAGCCACCCTGCTGGAGCAGATGTTCACAGAATCATAGATGCATACTAGGCTTGCAATTGAGCTGATCATTAAGAAGCTTGATCAGAAGAATTGTAGAGCGTACCTCTGCCTTGCCTACCACATTAGCAACCTGGGTTTGGTGGTGAGTCCAGACTGCTGTGTGGCTTGCTGGGAGTTGTGGGGAGGACACTGAATCTCAGGAATGGGACTTATCTGTAATTGCAGCACTCCTAGTGGCTGATAGTTGCAACAGCAGTATGCTGTGTTAAAGCTGCTGGGGAGAAAGCATAAAAAGATTCACCCTGACTCAAACTTTCTCTGCATTATATATCAGATTAAAAATGTTTTAAGGGATTCTTAATGGGTACGCTAGGGCCACACTATGTAGTATATCCCTTGTCATTAAAAATGTTTTAAGGGACTTCTTAATGGGTACGCTAGGGCCACACTATGTAGTATAAGATTCACCCTGACTCAAACCTTCTCTGCATTAGAAATCAGATTAAAAATGTTTTAAGGGACCTCTTAATGGGTATGCTAGGGCCACACTATGCAGTATAAGATTCACCCTGAGTCAAACCTTCTCTGCATTAGAAATCAGATTAAAAATGTTTTAAGACTTCTTAATGGGTACACTAGGGCCACACTTTGTAGTATAAGATTCACCCTGACTCAAACCTTCTCTGCATTAGAAGTCAGATTAAATGTTTTAAGGGGCTTCTTATTGGGTACGCTATGGCCACACTATGTAGTATAAGATTCACCGTGACTCAAACTTTCTCTGCATTAGAAATCAGATTAAAAATGTTTTAAGGGACTTCTTAATGGGTATGCTAGGGCCACACTATGTAGTATAAGAGTCACCCTAACTCAAACCTTCTCTGCATTAGAAATCAGATTAAAAATGTTTTAAGGGACTTCTTAATGGGTACGCTAGGGCCACACTATGTAGTATAAGATTCATCCTGACTCAAACCTTCTCTGCATTAGAAATCAGATTAAAAATGTTTTAAGGAACTTCTTAATGAGTACGCAAGGGCCACACTATGTAGTATAGGATTCACCCTGACTCAAAGCTTCTCTGCATTAGAAATCAGATTAAAAATGTTTTAAGGGACTTCTTAATGGGTATGCTAGGGCCACACTATGAAGTATAAGTTTCACCCTGACTCGAACCTTCTCTGCATTAGAAATCAGATTAAAAAATTTTTAAGGGGCTTCTTAATGGGTACACTAGGGCCACACTATGTAGTATAAGATTCACCCTGACTCAAACCTTCTCTGCATTAGAAATCAGATTAAAAATTTTTTTAAGGGATTTCTTAATGGGTACGCTAGGGCCACACTATGTAGTATATCCCTTGTCAGTACAGTAACTGTTTCAACACCATTTTTGTTGGTCCCTCAAATCATGAGATGCATACCTCCCAACTGCCTAGAATTTTGCATAACATCTCTGATTTTGCCTCGTATTTTTGCCCTGATCCCTGTAAAAATATTGATTTTCTTGTAAATCACTGAGGGTTATAATCAGTCAATAATGCCATAAATTAGACTTTTCTTGCATTTAATTGTTCAGAAGGTACAAATTGATGCAAAACCTGTTAACTTTTTAAACAAATAAGTAATATTTAAAAACTGGCCCTTTGTCCCTCCATGTTGTGACTTTGTCCAGAAATCTTGAGCAAAAAAGTTGAGAGGTATGAAGACATGGAAAGTGTGCTAACAGTGGTTAAGGGCCCATTTTTTAATGGTGGAAGTCCTTCCCGAAGTGGTTATACCAGGTGCCACTTGATGGTGGCTGTCCAGCAAGAAAGTGAAACAGAAGAGTATTTATTGAGGTAAGACATGTCACGGTGACTGCGATAAATCTTAGGACAGGGAAATAGATGTGGACAAGCCCAGAAAAGGACACTTACCCCAAGGAAAAAATAAAGAATATTAATTGTAACAAATGGTTATTAAATAAAGGATTATCTTTATGCTGTCAACCTGTACTAACCCAGGTCATTGTAACAGTAAACTTTTGCAACTGCTGAAGTGTCGACAGTTAATATTACTTAAGGTTAATAACAGCATGTTGATTGGTTAAGTAGGTGGATAAATCCTGATAACCACCTCTTACTCTATACTGCATGACACAGATAACTAAAATATTGTCTGTTCAGAAGTCAAATTGTTGTTAAAGTAATTAATGTTTTACTTTAGACTTCAGTGAAATGCACATGGACCTGAAATGTACTATTTGTAACTAACCTCTTCTGTTGAAACATGTCTTAATCCGCAAAGTGTGACATGTTGTAAAATAGGGAGGTGTGAGACTAGAGAGCTTTGCTTTTTATTTTTTGTTTTATTTTTTAAAGAGTTGTTGCTTCAGATCTCTTTCACAGAGGTTGTTTAGTGTCTAAGTCACACTGTCCATACTGTTGAGTTTACCTTTCAGAGATCTGCCGTCCAATGACACTGTTAAATAGTTAAGTATTTTCCTCACACATGTATACTGTTGCCAGATGCAGATGTCATCCCCACAAAGGGTCAGGCAGCTGAGTTCCATTATGAAAGAAAAATACATTTGTTCTGTAAAATCGTACTGCTTTATAGGTGTTTACTACTTAAACCATTACGTACTGGGGTGCTAAAGGTTATTTAGGCAGGGAAGTGGCATGCAGATACATTTCCATGTGAGTGGGTCAGGAACTGGCATTGCACTGTCAATGTCCTGTTCTTCCTGGAGCAGGAAACTGCATCTGATTGTCAGTGTCATATCCTTCCTAACGAGCTGTAACCAAAAAGCAGCAGGCTTCCTGCTTAGTTGTTTTGACTGCCTCTATTCTCAGTTAGTAATTTAACCAGCTCTCATTTGACTCTGTATGAATCCTTATGACATTTATTAAGGCAAAAGGCTTTATTCCTCGAAAAGAGGTGAAAAGGATTTATAAATGGGGGGGGGGTTGCTGAAGATAGTTTGCAGGCCAATGATCAGTACGGCATCTTTGGGATAACATAAAGAGATGCTGGTGATGTAGAAATTCTGGGGTGATGTAGAAGTCACTGTGACAGGCACTGAGGACCTAGGTACACTATATTTCTAAATATTAAAAATAAAGACTGGATTACTGCCTTGTTTGCCTTTTCCAAGAACATGTTGGTGGTCAGAACCAGTCATTGATTACTACGACACAGCTGGAGTCAAACCCACTTAGATTGTACAACTTGTCTCTCAGTCTTCTGTATTACAAAAACCTACCTGTCCCACTCAGCTTCTTTTCAAATGTATTCTTGCTGCCCTGTGTGTGATCTTTGGCTTGGGTGGGTTGCCTACCCCATTCTTTCCATGCTGATCTTCTTACTTCTGTAGTATCAGATTGCTGTGTGTGCACTCTCCTGTCTTTGTTTCATTATCACTTTCATACATGAAGACATCCCCCTTTTAACTAAACTCTCTCTGCCTCTGTTTTTTCGTGATAACTATTTAAAACTATCCTTCAGAAGTCAACATGTCATCCCAAACAGTGTCTCCAGGCCACCCAGATCGGCAACTCTTCCACATCTGGTTTAATTTTATTAGGTCTGTGAGGATGCCCTACTTCTTGTAATAACTTATATTGGTGTCCCTTCTTGTTTTTATAACCTTTTTCTACTGAATTCTAAGCAGGTCAGATGCATACGTCAGTATGTCATCAGTATGCCATCATCTGCAGCCACTAGGTGATACTCTGTGCTAGAACCTGGCTCCCAAGTACATAAAAGCCAAGTAACAAGTGACTTGCAGGAGCAGCAGTGACAGACTGCTGTATGCTGCTGCTGTGTGTTGTTACTGAAACAGAAGCTGCTGAATTGTGCCAAAACACTTCTCAGTCACAGCAAAGAGGTTATGTGGTTCAGTGCATTCTAGAGGCTTCTAGTGACTTCCCCTTACCTGTACAGCTGTCTATGCAAATTAACCAAAATGCTCAGGCACTAAAGTGGCAGACTCTTTTCCTTATTCTGTATGTAATAAAAAAAAAACAGCTATAACTTACTCATAGTCCCTGCATAACTCATAACGTCTTCTCTTCCATCTGCAGTTGTATTGGAATTGCTGTAATTTCACAGGCAGTTACAAGGCATGTAGTTCAGCCTAGTCCAGTCTTCCTAATACACTGTCTTGTTAAATAAATAGCTTGGAGTAGTACTATGTTAATGGAGACTCAGGGAATCAAACCCAAGACTAGAAGTAGTATGTCCTTAACAGCATATAGCAGTAATTATATGCACTAACTGCTGAGCTAAATATAGTTAACGACTCATAAACCTATGCTATGAAGTCATTATAATATAGATAATAGATTTTATATATATATATATATATATATATATATATATATATATATATAATTTCTCTCTCTCTCTCACTATATATATATATATATATATATATATATATAATATATATATATATATATATATATGTATATAATAATATAGATTATATAACACGTGGTTGTACCCTATTAATATATGCTACTTTAGCCTATTTCCATTCTTTAAATAAATTGTGTGACTGACACATTTTTGCCGGGTATTTAAGTAAGTAGTTATTTACTCCTACGTATGTACACTTAAGGTGTATATATCACACCTGTTATACTCCTACGTATGTACACTTAAGGCATATATGTCACACCTGTCTTACTCCTACGTATGTACACTTAAGGGATATATGTCACACCTGTCTTACGCCAACGTATGTGCACTTAAGTGCATATGTCATACCTGTCGTACTCCTCCGTATGTACACTTAAGGTGTATATGTCACACCTGTCTTACTCCTACGTACGTACACTTAAGGTGTATATGTCACCTGTCATACTCATATGTATGTACACTTAAGGTGTATATGTCACCTGTCACACTCCTATGTATGTACACTTAAGGTGCATATGTCACACCTGTCATACTTCTACGTGTCTACACTTAAGGTGTATATGTCACACATGTCATATTCCTATGTATGTACATTTATGGCATATATGTCACATCTATCATACTCCTACGTATATACACTTGAGGTATATATGTCACACCTGTCGTACTCCTCCATATGTATACTTAAGGTGTATATGTCACACCTGTCTTACTCCTACGTATATACACTTAAGGCGTATATGTCACACTTGTCTTACTCCTACGTATGTACACTTAAGGTGTATATGTCATATTCCTACGTATGTAAACTTAAGGTGTATATGTCACACCTGTCCTACTACGTATGTACACTTAAGGAATATATGTCACACCCGTTTTACTCCTACGTATTTACACTTAAGGTGTATATGCATACCTATCTTAATCCTACGTATGTACAGACATGTGTATGTAAGTATTTTATATGTGTGCATGTCTGTCTATATATGTGGGTGATGTATCTATAGACACATATACATGCGTAAGTATTTTACATGTGCGCATATCTGTCTATATATGTGGGTGATGTATGTATAGACACATATACATATGTAAGTATTTTATATGTGTGCATGTCTGCCTATATATGTGGGTGACGTATGTATAGACAAATATACATATGTAAGTATTTTACATGTGTGCATATCTGTCTATATGTGTGGGTGACATATGTATAGACCTATATGGATATGTAAGTATTTTACATGTGTGCATATCTGTCTATATATGTGGGTGACATGCATATATATATATATATATATATATATATATATATATATATATTTATATATAGACACATATGCATATGTAAGTATTTTACATGTGTGCATATCTCTATATATGTGGGTGACATATGTATAGACACATATGCATATGTAAGTATTTTACATGTGCGCATATCTGTCTATATATGTGGGTGACATATGTATAGACACATATACATATATAAGTATTTTACATGTGTGCATATATGTCTATATATGTGGGTGACGTATGTATAGACACCTATGTGTATGTAAGTATTTTTTATGTGTGCATGTCATTCTATATATGTGGGTGATGTATGTATTGACGCATATGTACGTATTTTATGTGTGCATATCTGTCTATATATGTGGGTGATGTATGTATACATATGCATATGTAAATATTTTACATGTGTGCATATATGTCTATATATGAGGGTGACATATGTATAGAAACATATGCATATGTAAGTATTTTACATGTGTGCATATATGTCTATATATGTGGATGACATGTATAGACACATATACATATGTACATTTTTACATGTGTGCATATCTGTCTATATATGTGGGTGACGTATGTATAGACACATATACATATGTAAGTATTTTACATTTGTGCATATATGTCTGTATATGTGGGTGATGTATGTATAGACACATATACATATGTAAGTATTTTACATGTGTGCTTATCTGTCTATATATGTGGGTGACGTATGTATAGACACATATGTGTATGTAAGTATTTTATATGTGTGCATATCTGTCCATATATGTGGGTGATGTATGTATAGACGCATATGTGTATTTTACATGTGTGCATATCTGTCTATATATGTGTGTGACATATGTATACATATGCATATGTAAGTATTTTACATGTGTGCATATCTGTCTATATATGTGGGTGCAGATGAGTTTGTTGCAGGTTTGGTTTGTTGCCACATTCCTGTATCAATGAATGATTATTTAGTGGTCTGTGTGTTTATGTCCAGGATCAAACAGCAATGAAGGGAAATTGCTCCTTTTCTCCTCTGTTGTGTTATCTTGGAGCTAGTATATTTAATGTTTAATTTAGCAGAAGCATGGGGGATTCAGAGGAAACATTTTTGTTTTTTATGTATTTCAATGTAATGTGCATGCAGTGTAATTAGAATGTGAGACAAAGTAACCATTAATTGTCATTCTGAAGAAGTGTGGACGAAAACGGATGTAAAATAAAGCGTTAAAAACTTTTCCATTAGTGCTTCAGCTTAATTCTAGCACTTCACTTGAAAGAGACGTTTTCCTGTGGTATCAGTTTGCTGCCTGAGTTCATTTAGTGTCTTTTTTTGTGATTATCAGTTGATTTGGACACTTTCCTGTACTTGTTTATCTGTTGTCGTTTGGATGGAACCTTTGGGCAGCTCTAATACTGATAATTCTCAGCGTAGTTCTGAAGTGGGTGAACTACGCAAGTTGGTGGGGCAGCTGACACAGCTGGTAGGTCTGCTGACGCCTTTGAGCCAATCGATGACCACGCTGTCATCGTCGCTACCTCTCCAAGATAACCAGGAAGCAGAACACGGACTACGAAGTAAAGGGAGAGGAGATGGGACCCACGGAACCCGTCAACGGACTACAGAAACCAACGAGGATGGTGATAACAGTTTTAGCAGTATGCCAAGACTGTTTTGCAGTAATAACGATGATGGTGGATTTAATAGGGACACTGCTAGTCCTCGTGCGCCTGTTTTAAACCAAGCAGGGACTAACCAGAAAAAAACAAGAGGTACTCAGAAACTTTTTACAGACATTTTTAAAGCCAAATTTGACTTTCAGATGAAAGTCAACACTGTTGCTAATAATGGGACATTTATAACTATGCTTGAAGATTTTGACTTTTTCTTACATAAATTAAAGATGTTGGAAATGGATAATTCTTATCTTAAGCACTGTTTGTCACTTAATATTGTACCAAAAGGCCTCAAGGTATGCAAGTACCCCAACAATGTAATTGATGGCAGTGATTTTCATACAGATTTGATTACGGCTTTTGATAAATGTGGTATGGATGTGATGAGGGCTATAATTAAAAACAATGATACTGAAATAGAAAGACTGTTAGTCAGGATAGAACAACTGAATCACAGCATTACTTCTGACTTAGTTTATACTATAGAAGATGAAAAATCTAAATACTTTAATATTTTGAAAAATGTGGAAGATAAATGTATTGAGGTTCAAAATAGGAAATTTAATAAAATCGAAGGGACCTTCATGAATATAAGACCAATATTCATTATCCCAAACCAAAAGCCAGAGGTAGGAATTTTACCAATTATCAAACAGATATTCAGGATAAGGATGAGGTATTCCGAAGTGAAGAGAATTTTGACAGGGAATTCCCTCCTTTAAGAAGATCTGAAAGGCTTAGGTCTAAAAACAATGTAGACTCATATTCAAAAAACTACCAGGGGAACAAAAGGAGACCTCAAATGAGGAATCCAGTAAAATGGAACTGACCAACCAGATGGAAAACACAGGTTTTAGATGGATATGTGGTGATTTTTCTATTTACAATTTTTCTACTTTACCAATTAACAAAGTTATATTTAGTTTGTTCTCCAAAGGTTTTGGTTTTGTACCTAACAAAAACAATATGGTCAACTTATTAATTGACTTGAAACTATTTATTAGGAATAAGAACCTTGAATTGATGTTTCATGACATAAATATACATAACCCTAACAACACCCTTAGACGTAGGAGTACATTTAACCCCCCAGTTCACCCCCAACTTAAAAATCTTGAGAACGCCCTGAATACAACTTTAGACAGCAACTTTCACATAATTATGTAAATTATAACTTAACAATGGAAGAAAAGAAGTTGCTGGATGATATTAGTAGGGACAAGTCTCTTCGGGTGATGAAACCAGACAAAGAGGGGGTGGTAATTATGGATCAAATATCCTCTGAAGGGAAAATGTTTGAAATTCTCAATAACTCAGATAAATATGTTAGAATTTCTATCAATGAAATCAACATATCATATAAAAGATTTACCTATTATTAAATGATATGGTTATGGAAGGCCTCATTGATCTAGACACTTACAGATATTTACACGTTGACAAACCTAGGGTGCCTGTTATTTTGGTATACCGAAAATTCACAAAGATGCCAATGATCCTCCTCTAAGAGCTATAGTGGCAGCAGAAAGTTCGGTAACAGCACCCTTGGCTAAATACGTGGATATTAAGATCAAGAAATTAGTGTCTGATAACCAGAACATACTTAAAGATTCATGGGACCTTCTCAAAAGATTAGACCATTCCATGTGTTCCGCTGATCTTTCTTTTGGAACAATGGATGTGGTGGATCTTTTCACAAGTATTTCCCACGAGAACGGCTATGAATGGTTTGAAGAAATGCTTGTTGGTTTTAATGGGCTTACCAACAATGAATTTAGGACAGTGCTAGTCCTTATGGAAATTGTATTAAAAAATAACTTCATTTATTTTGCAGGAGAATACTACAAACAGGTTCGGTGCGTAGCTATGGGTGCCCCTTGTGCACCCACTTATGCGAACGTTATTATGGCATACTGGGAGAATAACTTTTTGTTGAATTCCATCTATAAAGAAAAATGGTTACTTTATGGCAGATTTCTAGATGATCTCTGCTTTTTGTGGAAAGGTGATGTAGGTTCTTTTGTTGATATGGTTAAATGTTTAAATGAAACAACGTCCTTCTTGAAATTTACTTTTAAGTTTGACAGGAATACTCTGAATTATTTAGACATTACCATTACCAAAAAAGACAACCATTTTGTATCTAAGATATACAGAAAGGAGACGTTCTCAAATTCGTACCTCCATTTTACTAGCTCACACCCCTTTTTTCAAAAAAGAGCAGTATTAAAAGGGCAGTTAGTTAGAACTAGTAGAATGTTTTCTGAAGATGAAGATTTTTACAAGGAATGTAAGTGGTTAAGACAACAGTTTCAAAAGAGGGGTTACCCTAACAAGCTCTTAGATGAAGTTTATGATGAAGTTTGCTTGTGTAGAAATTCTAGATTCGCCCCTATTTTAGGGACGGGAGGTACACTAGGGAACCCACCAAGTAGACTACAAGATGGTGACAAATACACTAACAGTATGGTTATTACCTTTGATGGACAAACAACATCCATCAGGAAAATTGTTGAAAAGGAATGGGAAAACTTTTTGAAATTCTCTGACTTGCATAATATTTTTTTTGACAAACCAAAACTTGTGTATAGAAAAGGGAAAACCATAAAAAATTATTTAGAACGTGGTGACACTGATGTTAAGGCTATTACATCTGCCAACAAGAAGGGTCTGTTTGGATGTGGTGCATGCAAATACTGTGCAAACCTTTTAGTTGGAGAGAGTTATTATCTTAAGGCAAGGGACAGGAGAATGGTTCTTAATTCCTTTGCTAATTGTAATACCAATGGAATAATTTATTTGGCAGTATGCATGGCATGTGACTCATTCTACATAGGCAAGACTGAAAGGAAGCTCAAACAACGTATTTATGAGCATTTGTATGACATTAGAACAGCAAGGGAAAGCAATGCACTTTACAAACACTCTTGCCTTTGTACTAGAGCTAAATACAGATTTTTTGTGTTGGAAGTTGTACAAGTTGATCCTAGGGGTGGCATGTGGGAGACCAGGGTTGAATATCGAGAACTGTTCTGGCAAATAGTGCTAGAATCAACTAAACCCCCAGGTCTTAACGACATGGTTTCCATAGCACCCATTCTTAAATTGAGAGCAGCCAAACTTTGATAGTGACATCAAAATCATCAATAACTTATTC
Organism: Protopterus annectens; assembly: GCF_019279795.1. Taxonomy (NCBI): domain Eukaryota; kingdom Metazoa; phylum Chordata; order Ceratodontiformes; family Protopteridae; genus Protopterus; species Protopterus annectens. Next base: position 327,608,426 of record NC_056744.1, on the reverse strand, counting down.
ATTATCTACCATTTTTTATTTATTATTCATGTTTTATAATATTTTAGGTCAGAATATGTTGATTGTGCTGATACATATTCACTATGGTAATTTTAAGAAGAATACAAGCATTGTTTGCTAACATAGTTTTGACACTGAATTTTTGGATTTATTTTAAAGTGCATTTTGAAGCTGTTTTAATTGAATAAGAGATTAATTAATCTATTAAGATATTTTAATTAGTACTTGTATAAAAAGCAGGGTATCCTGGGTCTTTTTGTATTCTCATTTGTCATTCTGAAGAAGTGTGGACGAAAACGGATGTAAAATAAAGCGTTAAAAACTTTTCCATTAGTGCTTCAGCTTAATTCTAGCACTTCACTTGAGACGTTTTCCTGTGGTATCAGTTTGCTGCCTGAGTTCGTTTAGTGTCTTTTTTTGTGATTATCAGTTGATTTGGACACTTTCCTGTACTTGTTTAACCATTAATTTTATATATGTTTGTGTGTGTGTGTGTGTGTGTGTGTGTGCATATATATGTGTATATCTATCTATACATTTAGATATAGATATAGATAGGTATATGATAATATGCAGAACTCTCTTTGAATGCATTTCCATCTGTCATAAATTAGTGAAAGATAACCCACTGAAATTGTATTAAGTAGAGTGTTTTTGCAGGGGAGTCTGCCCTGCACTCCGACACCCCCACATCTCAATATATACTGCCTTTGAGACTGCACAGCACTAGGGAAAAGGACAAACTTTAATCCTCACTATTATGCAAATTTGCCCCAGTATATTGCCCTGTTTTAATGTCCCTGGATATCAAAAACATTCATGGTTTTGCAGGTGATTCCCAGGTACTTGATAATAGAAAGGAGAAGTTCTGTATTTATAGAGAAATAAATAGATATAAATATATTACATAACTACATAAAAATACTAGCCCTCAAATACAGAGTGTTACACAGACATGATACTGCGCAGGTAAAATGTTATTTATCGACACCTTTGTCACACCATAATACTTACGTTCCCCTAAATCCACTGTATTTATTGAAGCTACTCCCTTATTGTTAAAGTTGAAAATTACAAAGTGTGCTTGGAAAATGTAGACACTGACACCTACAAAGCATCCTATAGCACCTAAAACACTGAAACAACATCTTGAAACCAGCTCTGCCCTTAATTAAATAACAGATGACATTTCACTTTCACCCTTACACCCCATGTAAAAAGATGTAACTTTATATAGTACACTTCAGATACAAAGTCCACACACAACTCGGCCCTCTAGCAAAGTTTCATATTTTTAGAATGAAAAAAAAACACAATAACCACAACTAGCCATCAAAACTGGCTTCTCAGCTCAAACTGACATGATTCTAAGTACAACTAATAACTCCTAAGGTAACCCCCAGTACACTACCAAACTATATAAAAAAGATGATTCAACACTATAATAATACTCATAATGCTAATAATATTAATAACAATAATATTATTGATAATAGAAATTATCTCAAAATAACAGGACAAAAACACTCACTAGACACTGCCTTCACAAAAAGATACACAGATGACCTGAAGCTCCATTCAGTAGTAACTTAGACAATGAAAGCAGCTCCTTGAAGTCAACGAGAAATATTAAAATAAAAAAAAAACACAGAAAAAACATAAATTGAATAAATGGGGATCTGTAATGTATGAAACCTGAAACATATTGTACTGTAGGATTAGAGATGACTTCTCCCTCATCACAAAGCTTATTCTCTGAACTTAACCGTGCATTACGGTTTTACATGTCATGGACACCCGCATTTCATCTAAATACATACACACACATATACATATATACATGTACATATAGGTAAACGTGTATATATATATATATATATATATATATATATATATATATAGTTCCCTATCAGAAGCCCGAAACACTATAAGCTTGAAAATCAAAATCCTGAAACCAAAAGCCTGAAAATTCAAAATCCCGAAAACCCAAAATCCTGAAAACACAAAATGGACATGCTGACGTCATTGTGGCTTTGCTATTGTTAGCCCTGTGGTGTTAGGTCATGCGTTGGGTTCAGATGAGTGTGCGGTTGGTTTTATGTTAGGGTTAGGGGCGGTTTAAGTGAGTTAGGGTTAGGGCGCAGGTTAAGCATGTATGCAGTAGTGACAAATATTGGGGTTAGGGGCGGTTTAAGTGAGTTAGGGTTAGGGCGCGGGTCAGGTGAGTGTGCGATATTGACGGACCTTAGGGTTAGGGTTAGGGTCAGGGTTAGTTGGTAGATATTAATGTCTTTATAGTGACATATTAGCATTATTTGTGTTTTCAGGATTTTGGGTTTTCGGGATTTTGAATTTTCAGGCTTTTGGTTTCAGGATTTTGATTTTCAAGCTTATAGTGTTTCAGGCTTCTGATAGGGAACCATATATATATATATATATATATATATATATATATATATATATATATATATATATATATATATATATATATGTATATATATATATATATATATATATATATATAGTTATGAGGGAAAGGTACATTGTATAATCCACATAATTATATTTCAGGATTACATCACAGTGGAAATACTTTGGGGTAATGAGATTATAATCTGCACAAATGAGTGAATACTCATTTGTTTGAATCACATATGGCCGAATTTAGTTTTATGTAGTGTAGTTAAGTAGCAGTGTGCAGGAAAATTAATCTTTGAATGAAAAAGTGGTAGTTGTGAAGGTATGCAAGACTGTGTTATAGCAGTTGTCAATATACAAGTACCTGCGGGTTAGTGTTCGAGTAAGTTAGGTAGTGGGAAAGAGTCAGTGTGGTCATGTTTTGTGTTGTATGTGTTTTGCATCTTTTTGTCTTGTGCATTGGTCCTGTTAGGGAAAGAGTTTTTAGTAACATAATAACTAAGGTTAGGGGCAGGGTTAAAGTTAGAGTTAGGGTTATGGATAGGGTTAGCACACATAAGTAAGATGGTGCAGGGGGGAGTGAACTTTTTTAATGGGTGGGGGGCAAGCCTCCCTATGTGTCCTGTGTGTGCACTCTCACATCCCATACTAATTATTTGTACTATATAAAACCTAACTTCAATGTTGAACAATATTGAGGAAAGAGCTTATTTCCTGGTCCCAGGAATTGTACAATCTTGCATACATGTCGACCATCTGCATATCCATTTATTTTATTTTATTTTTGTTTACTGGGGTGGAACACTGATCACAGCCAACCATTTAGAGGTACTGCCCAGGTGAAATAATTCAAATGGAAGAAAGTAAAAAAAAAAGAGAACAGAGAGGCAGTAAACGGGAGGTAGGTGGTATTAATAGCTCAGAGAGAGTAAGGCTAGACATTGAAGGGCCTTTATGTGATGTGGCCTGCTGTTTAAAACATACAGTTTGATTTGGTGTGGAGCAGTTTTTTAAGTTTGGCTCTGATGGTGAGGAAGGGGGATTTTAGTTTCTTTCAGAATGGTGATTGTGGTGGGATCTACATATTTAGGAGCAAGGATGGAGAAAGAATGGTTGATGCTCTGTAGCCTAGTCTGTGGGGGTTGGAGTGTGGGGGGGTGTTGTTTGGAGGAAGCATCTGAGGTTGTAGTGTGTGTGTTAGTGTAATGTTTGTCAGCTACAACACACTGGATAAGCAATTCAAAAAGAAACAAAAGGAAGATATATGTATGTCTCCCAAATATGCAACAGTGTTTAGAAGATGTAAGATTTTTGTTTGGAAGAGTTTGCAGAGGTATTTTTATACCTCAAGCAGACACCAGAGAATTTTTGTTCAGGTAGATCGCAAATAGAGCTGTGATGGGGAAGAAAGAGGCAATTGGGAACATATTTTTTTTTTGGAGGGAGTGTAACGAGTTGGCAGACTTTAAAATTTCCTTGCAGACTACTCTGTTAGAAATAGTGGGTGAGCAAATTGGTGTAACTAAGGAAATGATTTTTGAGCTGGGATACAGAATTGGTATTGCCTAAACATAGTAAGGCCTTGCTGAGTTTAATTCTGTGGCTGCCAAAAAAGCAATTACTAGGAAACGGAAACCAAAGTCTAAACCAACTGTAGTAGAAATAGTGAATATAGTAACAGAGAAAAAAAGACATGGAAGTGGGATCTTTGGAAAAGGATAGGAGCAAATTACATATAAAAAGGGGAATTGTGGGAACAATATATACAGGATAATGTTTTAGAGGAGGAATGAAGTTTAAGGGAAAGAAGGAGTTGAATGAGCTTTGTAATGTTTGATTGACAATGACTGTTGAGAAGATCACATGGTGTATAATGTTTGGAAGTGAAAATATGTCAATACGGCTGGTTTATTTATATAAATATATAACTGCTTTTGTCATAACTGATAATTCAATAAAGATGGCAAGATATATATATATATATGTATGAATAGACAGACACACACACACACACACACACACACATATATATATATATATATATATATATATATATATATATATATGTGTGTGTACTTCAAAACATCAAAGTACAAAAGCATCAAAACAAATAACATTGATCCAAAAGGATCGAAACTCAAAACATCAAAAAAAAAAAAAGTTGTGTTATATGCGTGAGTAAAATGTCTGTCTACATGTGTGTGTGTGTATATATATAGCTATATATATATATATATATATATATATATATATATATATATATATATATACATGTATATCTGTATATATAAATATTTATATCTATATAAATCTATGTGTATATTAAATAGTTCTTTGTAATATGCATACATATTATATAGATATATATATATATATATATATATATATATAGACACACACACGCAAACACAAACACGCACACCCTTCCATAGACAGGTATTCATGCATGTGTTTGTTCTTGTTTGCATAAGTAGATAGAAGTACATGGAGATACATAATCATAGCAGCTTTGGCTTTAGATTATTTTAAATTTGTTGTCCATGAAATCTCCTTTGTTTCTTGATTCTAAATTACAGTTTTTGGGGGAATGGTTGCCTTTTTTACATTCTGCAAAATATATTCATGCACACATTCATTCTTTATTTTATTTTTATTTTTTGATAACTCCTTTATCACACTCATGGTCATGGGGAAGCCATGGTTATAAGGCAGAGGAGTGCACCTGAAAGTGACTTCAGTCCATTACAACGCACACACACACACCACACACACACACACACTGCATATACTATAATGGGTAATTTAGAAGATTGCCAGTGCACCTACCAGCATGTATTCAGGATGTGGGAAGAATGGTGATCTTTGTGAAAAAACACACCTGAAGAAAGGAAGGGTATGCAGGCTTTGTCAATCCAGGAACTACCTCAGACAGCCAAAGCAGCAAAGCTGTCATGCAGAAAGCAAATAATGGTAATATAAACAGGTGACCCTCTCCTCCAAGTTCCTTTTATGGGAGCTTTTTGAGCCAGCATCCTGTTTGTCCTGGTAAGGTGCTGTATGTGGGATGCCAAGAAGCACAGCACAATGGAGCATAGGTGGGACAGAGATTCAGGATGCTGGGGGGAAGCAAGTGTTACTGAAGTCGACAGCATTATCCTGCTAAGGATGACAAACTATGGACCCAAAAAAGTGTTTGGCATTGAAGGTATAAAGGGTGGAGCTAAATCCAAGCAAAGTGAGTTTCTGTAAGAGATACAGAAATGAAATGAAAGACTGGAGTTCCTGGTCCTGTCCAGATTGGCCCATTATATTCCAGTCCATCTTGCTGTAGTGCTATGCAGATCCCAGTAGACTGGGTAGTTTTGGTGCATATGTTTGCGCATGTGGCAGTCAGTAGTTAATTCTCATCAGGGAACTGACTATAGGTGTTTCTGTGTGTACGCCTTTGTATACACACATGTGAGTGAGTGTGTATGACTTTGTATACACACATGAGTGTGTTTGTCTCTTTTTCGGCACTGTTTTCATTCTGATATTGCATTCCTTGGCTATCTTTTTCGGCACTGGTTTCATTCTGATATTGCACCCCTTGACTATCTTTTTCGGCACTGTTTTCATTCTGATATTGCACCCCTTGACTATCTTTTTCGGCACTGTTTTCATTCTGATATTGCATCCATTGACTATTTTTTTTTACACTATTTTCATTCTGATATTGCACCCCTTGACTATCTTTTTCGGCACTGTTTTCATTCTGATATTGCACCCCTTGACTATCTTTTTCGGCACTGTTTTCATTCTGATATTGCATCCCTTGACCATCTTTTTGGCACTGTTTTCATTCTGATATTGCACCCCTTGACTATCTTTTTCAGCACTGTTTTCATTTTGATTATGCACCCCTTGACTATCTTTTTCGGCACTGTTTTCATTCTGATATTGCACCCCTTGACTATCTTTTTCGGCACTGTTTTCATTCTGATATTGCACCCCTTGACTATCTTTTTCGGCACTGGTTTCATTCTGATATTGCACCCCTTGACTATCTTTTTCGGCACTGGTTTCATTCTGATATTGCATCCCTTGACTATCTTTTTCGACACTGGTTTCATTCTGATATTGCACCACTTGACCATCTTTTTCGGCACTGGTTTCATTCTGATATTGCATCCCTTGACTATCTTTTTCGACACTGGTTTCATTTTGATATTGCACCCCTTGACTATCTTTTTCGGCACTGTTTTCATTCTGATTTTGCATCCCTTGACTATAGCTTTCCATGCTCTGGCATAAAATAAAAACTCTGTGTTATATCTTTTCATCCACTGTTTGCACAGTTGTGGCTTTGTGAATTGTGTATAAGCTTATATCTTACATTGTGTGTTGCTAAACAACTTTTCCCATCTCCTGGAGTTTGTGTTTAAAATGAGATCTATTTAGACATATTTACTCAGATAACATGCTAAGTCACTATGGGCAAGTAAAGGAATGAAACTGGTTTAAACCTGCTTATAAAACTGTTGTTGCCCTGCTTAAATGAGTAAGACATTCAGTGCGTGAATAAGTTGGCTAAAATAAGTCCAAGTGTGATGTTTGGAAATATTTTTCTTGATTTTCAACACACCAAATATAAAATCCATAGACTCCACTAAATTATGGCTTGTGTTTAAAAATACCTGTATAAATACTCCTATTGAAAATGCTTCTGCAACACTGCCATCAGCAGTGTCAGTGGTGCAACAGGTAGCACACACACCTTTGATAGCTGTGGGTTCTGTTCCCACACCAGGTAGATTGATTACTGGCACTGCAGTGCTGCATTCCTGAGGGTGTCATCCATTTGAATGAGATGTTAAACTGAGGCCCCATCTGTTTAAGTTGGTGGTTATTCAGGGGGATGTACAGTATCCTCCAGAACCTATTGAAAAGAGTAGGGAAGTTCCCCAATACCCTGGCCAAAATTCCCCTAATAGTATAAATACCACCTTGGGTCTCCCCTGAAAAGAAGCTACTAGCCTTGGGGGTATAATCCAGTCAACAAAAAAAAAATAGAGGGAAACCATAATAGCTAGTCTCAGGTATAATACATTTCTAAGTTCTCCACTAGAATTAACTTGGTAAAATAAGAAATACACACCTCTTTTATCATCTGTGCTTCAAGTCCATTATAACCAATTTCCTACCTCTGTCTCTGTCTCTTGACTAATCCCTCCTCTCCTGCGTATTTGTCTTTTACTGTTTACTGTTCTGTCGGTTATGTGTATGTTGTAAGTGGTAGTATTGATTTATTGATTTATTGATTTTATTGATTCTCTCATCTACATTTGTGATGCCTGCAACAAGTCTTTCTTCATATGTATTAACCCTGGGATGACCCCAAAAATAGCCTGTTTAGGAAACTGCTCTACCCTAGTTAATAAAGGAAATAAGGAAATATAAAAATAAAATATACCATAGAAATTATAGCAACAGCAGTGGGCTTGTAATACTCCAGTTAAATTTATTTGCCGTTACATTTTGCTGTAGAGTTTGATAAAATGTTATAAAAATGTTGGCAGATAAACATGATATAAACCACCAACCGTATCTAAACTGTCCTTGCCAAATGTATACAGGCCTCCACTGTCAAACAAGTGTGATTAAGTGCCAGTAATAATTAACAGAGAAGGAACAGAAGCTGTGCTTACAAGCAGATTAAAACAGATACCGTATCTTTTATGCAGCAACCTTTCTTAAAAGGCTAGTGTACATTACTAAACTTACTTTAGTTTTAATCAGCTATCACTTTTTACACGCCACATTGTCCCCATTTTGTTTTGCTACGTAACTAATCCAGTTATTAACTAGGTATGGAATCTGAAGGTTTTAGGGGTGCAGAACAGCTTAATATCTTTGATCTGACATAATATTTTAACTTTGTTTTCAGATGTTTACATTTTGACATCCCTAAGAGTGGCCTTGTTTATGTCCATAAAGTACTGACATCTTAAAAACTAAGGCCCACTGGTGTACAGGCATCATGTCCTTAATATTGTTTACCTGGGGTTTGATGTGAGCCCAGAATGTGTCAGGAGGCATGGATGGGATGCCTCCTTGAAGGGGTGAGGGTCCTAGGGTCTTATCATTTACTTGGCCCTTAGTGGAGGTTGAGCATGATGTCACCCTCATATAACACAGGGAAAGTATGGGTAGATACCTGCACAACGTTTTGTTTAGGTGTGCAAAAAGCTGTCTTTCATACACCGCTACTTGCTTGTAATGGGAACAGATGTCTTAGCTGCCCCCATTTTGGAGGGGTGTTCCTGTCTTCAAACCTGATATACTCTGCACATGATGTACTTATTGTTGAAGGTATGTCCCTATTTTTAGGCTTGACTTACCCTTTCACACAATTTTCTGAATCCTTTTTATCATAGATGATTTTTTTTAAGCTGCCTATTACACAACAAATCACCCTTTATTACCAGCATACTAGTGGCACCAATAATTTAAAGGACAAGGGTATGAATCTTACAGCTCCTTTTTCAGAAGCAAAAATAAATGATCTTGGTTGGTAGAATTTTGCAATACGGTTCATTAAATTCTACAGATTTTACAATTTCTCTTTGATAATGTGCTAATATTTTTTTTCCATAATTTTTGTGACTGCCTGATTTTTAAATGTTTTTCTGAGTAGTTTCCCGCAAGCCTTCCGGAAGCAGGCAGAGTTATGTGCAATTGGGTGTTCACTGTTTATACTAATTAGATATCCAGATTTTTGACTGAATGTACCTACTTTTCAAGAGCCTTTTGTCATAAAAAATAACAAAATTCTGTCCCCTTCTCCTCTGGCAAGAAGTATGATGATCTCACACCAGCGGCCTTCGTTTTTATTTATTATTTATTTATTTATTTTGCATTTGTTGACCAGGAGAGTCCAACTGGATTACAAGTCCAGTTTCAGTGGAGGCCCGACAAGAAAAGCTCCAAGAAAACAAACTATATGATCAACATTAGTCTAACAGTAAACTGATGCATACAATGGTAGTACATCAAAAATGTTTCATCCACAATCTCACAGTTTCCAGGTTTGGCACAGTGGAGTTATTCTGTGTAGAATAAGCAAGTTGTACCAAGAAGACAGGACTATCAGAGGCATTCCAAGGTCTCTGGTGTCATCTGTAGCACATAGTTGATGGCAGCAAATGGAGGTTCGTCTACCCTTAAACATGTCTGCTTCCAAGCAGAATAATACATTTCAATTAATATACAGTATCAAATAAAAAAATAGTTAAAAAAGGAATGAGTTTAATAACGGTTACCATAGCGCTCCCTTTATGAGGATGTTGAGCAACGTTTAACATTTAGAACTGGCCATAATAAAATGAATAATGGTTAGAAGAGGAAATAATTTTTGGGGTACACAAAATGTTTACTATTTAAGTTTGACTAAATTCAGTTTAGGTTAAACCTTAGATGTTGAAAGCAGTTATGCGAGAAGGAAGATGTCGGTTAGAAAAATTATAAAATGAAAAGAAGTCATAGTCGTCCCAGTCTTAATGTATTTAAAGATTTGTTTTTGTAAAAGTAGCAAATTTTAATGTTGGCTGTCCTGTACTGTACTTTTATAATGCCTGAGCCTTTCCGCAATAGAAATGGTGGGAATCACCATGCCTGGCATGATTATATCCAGGAATACAACCCATAAGTTTGTACTTATTAGGTGCTTAGAAACACCATCCAAATCAAGTGGACATGGCAAAGTGCATATATTCACGATCAATATATTTTGCTCACCTTTTGTGTTGTGGATAGAGTCTTAGAAACACTAATTGAAAATTTATGGGCAGATCTACAAAAATATACCTGTAGTAGGGGCATACCATATTCCTTAGTACGTTCTTTAAATGCTTTTCGATATTCTGAGTCAAATAAGTATAATAAATAACGGCAAAACAACATTTATTTTATAAATGTCTGAAAAACATAACAAATCACAGCATTTTACTTGGCAGTAAAATAGTTATGGTACTGCTTAGGTACTTAGTGAGGTAATAAAGGACTTATCTAACCATTACACATGTAAAATTTGTAAAAATACCATCCCCAGTCTCACATTTCATTCAAGGAGTTCTATTTTCTGCCCAATGTTTTTTCTTTAGAAGCACTCATAAAATAATATTAAATTCACAAGAATAGACAATACAATGTGTGATGCCTTTGGGCAGAAAAAAGCCTCAGAAATAAGGTCAGAAATTAGAATTCATCATTTTTATACGTACTAATTTTCATAAGTAGAGAACTCCATAATGAAATAGCAGTTTAACAAAATGTTAAGTTCTAACAACTGCTACTCACTCATACCTTAACAAATATATCCTCCCTCTACCTTAGAAGCCCCCATTTGTTTTGTATTTGTCTAAAAGAACCTTGCTAAGGCTAGTATCACTGTCTGGGAAGTGCTTCTTACTGAAATAGGAAAACTCCCCAGCTACTTTTGAGATGCTCCTCATGTTTCGTACATTTTTTTCAGAATTAATGGCACCAGATCCACTTATCTTCTGCATATATTGTTAAAGATGAGGCCAAAAAATTGACTGTATTTATTTTGCATACCATGTATAATATATTGCATACATATATAAAATTGTATTTATTTTGATGGATGCCTTATGCATTGCATTATGTATATGTTTAGTTGTATAAACTATTTATTTATTTTGCATAATGTGTTATGTACTATGTATCTGTTTAATTATATAAATAATTGTGTTTATTTTGTAAAATGTGATATGTACTGCATTATATAATTATATAAGTGTGTTTATTTTGTATGATGTTTTATGTTTTGTATTATGCATCTGTTTATATAAATAATTGTGTTTATTTTGTAAAATGTGATATGTACTGCATTATATAATTATATAAGTGTGTTTATTTTGTATGATGTTTTATGTTTTGTATTATGCATCTGTTTATTTATGTTTCTGATACCATTTAACATAGTTCTTTGGTAATCATTAATGTTCATTTATGTTTCCTTTTGGATCAGGTTGTGGACCAGATCACTTACCAGGTTAATAAATGAATGAATGAACAAATAAATGACTCATTGATCAATCAATCAATAAATAAATCTGGGGCAGACTAGTTTAAAATGTTAATATTTCAGATCAAGAATGATTCATCAGTCAGTCAATAAGCAGATAAGTATGGGGCAAACTAGTTTAAATGTTATCAATATTTCAAATCACTTTAAATAATACCTTTAAAAGTATTTATACCTTTCTCTGCTACCACATGTGCTGCTACAGAAATATCATTCATTTTGACATGCAGCAACTTGACCACCCACAGATATAATGTACTAAAATGATACACGGCCTACACAACATGTCTTATATGAGCTGACTCAAAGCCCTGGCGCTGTACTCGAAATCCTACAGACTGCTAAGATGTGATCTATGTCTAGCATGCAAGGCATCCTTCGACCAATTACTGATGGATTTACTGCACATCAGCAAGTCAGATGACTTCAGAAATACTCCAGGCAGGGAAATAAACCTCTTCTGCAACATCAAAAGAACAGCTTGGAGGAACAGGTGTATCTCGTAGAGGATACCTCTGCTCTGGAACAGACTCCCCATCTATGCAAAACAAAGCTCATCCCTATCCATATTCAAGGGAAACTTGGATGTATGCATGGGAAACAGAAAATTTACTCCAGGACTGTCCCCTGTATTATTCATGGGCAGAGGTAGCTGTTAAATGCTTTATCCCACTCAAACAGCATCTCAGATTTTCCATGGTATGATCCATTTAATCTCACTAGGGATAATGTATAATTATTGACCACGAGATGGGTAACACTACTGTAACACCAAATGGGACATGTTCATTCGAGCAACAAAAGGGAAACCGGCTAGGCCTAAAATGGAGCTTTAGGGCAGCTAGCCTCGTATTCACCTATGAACTTGTAACAAATGCTTGTTTCTTCAGCTCACATATAGTCAATGAAATTCCATCAACTGCACAACCTCTCAAAACCAACAAAAAAAAAGCATTATTTATAGAGTAGGCCGTCTGGGGGTAGGTATAGCCCAATACTTTATATTATTATATTATACCAACTCTGAGAGCACACAACAGAGAAGAAAAAGAGGGACTTCCTGTACAGCACTACCTGGTAATCTCATAGCACACCAACACACACACACACATATATATATATATATATATATATATATATATATATATATATATATGTATACACACACACACACACACACACACACACACACACACTCACAGACACACACACACACACACACACACACACACACACACAGACAAACACACACACACACACACACACACATATATATATATATATATATATATATGTACAGACACACACACACACACACACACACACACACACACACACACACTCACATACACACACAGACAGACACACACACACACACACACACACACACACACACACACACACACACACACACACACACACACACACACACACACACACAATCATACTTCAGCTTGATTTGTCAAACACATATTTGCAAACTACCAAACACACTCAATGCCAAAGACAGAAAATATACCACACACTTACCACCTCTCCCATAAAAGTGTTGACTACATGGAAATCTCCAAAAAAGAGTGACAAATCCCTACTTTGAAGTCTAGCCATGTACCCATATGTAAAAATGGATATACTTCAGCCCTTGCATGTTGACTCACTGTGTTAGCACTATAGCTATATTGTAACATCATGGTCTGAGGACAGCAAATATCTATGATCGTCAAAGTCGAACTGCTGTGACTTCATTTATGGAAATTATAGTGGGGATGGGCATGCTGGTCAAAGACAAATATCCTTTCTTCATACATTGAAACTTGAGTAACAAATTGTAAAGACAACAATGTGCAAGAGCATTAGGAAATGCAGGCTAAAAACGCATTAGGTATTAGGACTAGTCAGACGTTTTAAAAAACAAAGGCATTTGTTGTTTTAATAATCCCTGTGTTTTGAATGAGCTTTTTACCCACCATAACTGTCACACAGGAAAAAAGGGTTAGTAATCATCTCTTCCTCACTGATGAGAGAGTTTTTAATAGCCAGTAACATTACACAAGGAACCTCAACTCTGCTTTATTTTCCAAGTAATTTTTATAAAAAAAAAAAAAAAAAAAAACGAGATTGGGGATTACCTTTTACTTTTATAATGGACGCAGAGCTTTAGATGCTGGTTTAAATTGTGCTACTGTGTTATGTAGGCATATTCCTTTTTGCTTTGTTTTCTGAAGTAATTACTTTCTGTGAACTGGTAGATGTTGCATTTGTTGCAACATTTTAGAATTACTGATAAAAGTACAGTTATGGTAGCAAACACTGTTTCATATCTGTATAATGATATGATACACTGTTTCATATCATTGTACAATGGCTACAACTAGCAATACTTGTCAACCTTTTTATGGAAGTAATTTGAACAAAGCCTAAAATAATGGGTGACAATCCTCAAAAGTAGAGACAGATTTTAAATATTGCTCTTTTGAAGTCAGAATGTTGCTATAATAACAGAATTTGTGTTAAAATGCATTTTGAAGGATATAAAGTCTGAAACTCAAATCTATGTCATTATTTAATGACTTCAGTCCTTGGAGATTTGCTAGAAAACCACAGATTTTATGAGGAACAGAGTAAAAATATGAGGCAAAAATCTGGACATTCTGTGAAAATCTGGACAGTTGGAAGTTATGTGGCAGCAACAATTAGATACATTTATCAATTAAGCTTACCAGAAAGCTAAAGTGGATATAGCTATATAAAGGGTGAACTAGTAAACTAATAGGGTACGGAGGCGAAAACGAAAGAGAAGAAAACTTGGACTGTGAAATCTGACTTACTGAGTGAATAATATGGTTTGTAAAAATTTTTATTTTGCTTTTTGTTTTCTTGAAAAATGTATGCTTAATTTGGTACATTTTTATTTTCTTTGGTTAGATAGATTCTGCTGTAGTTCATATTAATGATTGTACAGAGTTTTTATTATTGCTTTGTTGAACTTGCATGTGGGGTATTTTAGTGGTTAGGCATTCAGAATTAAATTGGGCAGAAAATGGGACACACACAATCTTTTCAGCCACTGGCTGGAAAATACTGAGAAAGATTCCAGGCATCTGTTACGTTTTAGTTGGTTACACAATTTTTTTCTCATAAAAAAGCTTGAAGTATTGTTTTAAATAAATTAGCAAGCATATTTGAAGCTGCCTTCAAAACCATGTTGTAAAGTTCAGAAGTTAAAAAGAAATACATACAGCTAATAAAATGCACGTCCTGTGGAACACACACCCCTGCTGCTCATGAAGTGATTTTAACATATTAAAATATTTGATTAGTTCCTCTCGGCCGTTGTCAGTCCTTACTCTGTAACAGTGGCTTAAACTAACTTTGTAGATGAAACTGTTATTCTTACTGCAGTAGCATTAAAGTCATGGCCGCCAGGAATTATGCCTGCTGTCAGCAGTTCTCTGGTCTTGTTACACTAAAAGAAATCCGGATTTTTGCTGATTCCTTTCATTATCACTGACACTTGTGTAGAAACTGACTGCTTCTCCCTTGAACTTTGCATGCCCTAACCACTTTTCCTGCTATAAAGTTGTAATTTAATTCATAACCATGCATTTTGTTTTAAAAGCTGTAACTAAAAGATGATTCTGCAGGAGAAACAGGAGAAAGAAACCTATAATAAAAAATATTGCAGTGAAACTGATTTTACTAACAGTGAAATAAAAATTCCGAAAGTCACATTTTGAAAATTGTTGATTAATTGCTTGATTATGTCATTTGCAGGGAATATGCACATATTTAATAGGGATTGCAGCTGAGGGCACATATGCAGTTTTAACATTTTTGGTCAGTGGTGTTGTCTTGATGTTGATATTAGCCTGTTATGTGTAGCTGGTCTAAAAGCAGAATTTTTTTAAGACAGCATTTTATATTGCTAACCAACTAAAGCCCGAGTGTGTTTTAAAGGGTAAGTCAAGAACACCATGGAGGGTAAGAATCTTGAAAGTCAAATAGAGCACTCAGTCAGTATCAAACCCAGTTCCACTAGATGGCACAAGTTTGTTCATAACTTGCCATACTAGCAGTGTCTGCCACTTTAGAATTTCATAGCATTTAGTGAGCAGGGTGGATGATTACTTTAATATCCTTGCATTATATGAGACAGAGGCTGTGAATACCGTTATAGGAATTCTTAACTATTTTGTTTTATTTGGGGGCTCTTGTCACTTTAAAAATGTAGAGCAGTACGCTATAGCCAGGTGTGTTCTGTCAAGCAACAGAAAGTATTAAGCTACAGAGCTCTTGCATTTAAATACTGATAGTTAAGAGATAAAACCCTCTTTCTTCTCTCCCAAAACAGACACGCAGACACTTATATACACACACTTGTATACATGCAGTCAAACTTCCATTGCGGTTGTGGTTAATTAGGTTTAAACAAGAAGAACTATTGTTGGTTTCTGATTACAGGCAAAATATCTTATGATCATCTTCAAAGTTTCCATTAAAACTAAGTAGATTTTTTGAAGACACCTCATCCCCCTACAATAGCTGGGAGGTGTTCAATGGAAACTCACACTTTCATCTCTACATGGAATGTTTCGGGATTTCAGAGATCCTTTTTAAATGTAAAAAATAAATATGTACGATTCTGCCCTGGTGCCTTGATAATTTCAGCCTTTCTGAGTTTATCTATGAAGACTACAATATTTGAAAAAATATGTATTTTTGGCTGTAACTCTTACAAGTAAAGCTGCTCGTATATAGGTTATTTTACACACATATATTTAGTATTACTCAAATTTGTAGTTTCTTTCATGCATAAATAAAGCCTGTATCTTGCTGGCATTCCAGGACATTTTGCAGCCCTTCAGAATTGATTATTTAACATATGCTGTTTTAGCTTCAATCCCCCACCCCTATTATTCAGACCTGAGATAACATTTCTAGTCTAATGATTTATGTTCATGAGTAACTTAGTAATGTCCTAGTGTGCATTTGCATTCTTGATAATTTGATGATATGCTGAGAGTTTTATTGTTCCATGGTAAAGCTTTATGAATTATTATTGCATGGAGCCAGGAGGTGGGAGTTATGTATTTATCACTGCATAGGTACAGGACCCCCGGGAAGTACACGGCAGTATCTTACAGGGAGCGTTTAATGCACTTACCGTGACCTCGATAAGTCCCGGTTCCTGCTTTCCAGAAACAGTATAGAATGCTGCCACAGAAGGAAAACCATACAAAATGCAGTTTTCCAGTTTTAAGTTTATTTGGGGCAGTTAGATAGAAATTGGTGGAATGTATGAATAAAGCATGACCCTTACAACCAACTACCAGCAAATGCAGATTCCTTTCCCTGTAAAACTTTTGCAGATATTCTAAAGACAAGTACTTTCTTGTCATGTAGTAGCAGAGTAATATACCTTCTTGTTTCAAGTGCTTCCAGAACTACGATAACGAACTCCCTTCTTTGTTGCTGCGATGCCGAAGATGTGGGGGAGGAGATTTCTAGCAGGTAGCATAGGCCAGGTGCGCTTCCAAAGTAGGCCTTCCCAGGACACCTTTCCACAGCTGCGAGCCTCTCCATTCCACAGTTTGCCTTCTGAGCTGTCCTTATCCATACTGTGGAAAACCTGCAGGGGAAAAAATATACATGAGACCTTTAAGTAGAATATTGGGGTGTCTCCATGGTGGTGGTGCTGGTCCCCAGCGAGAGCCTCATAACCGTGACTGCTGCATTCCCTTGCCCAGTCTAACCAATGTGCAGACTACTGTACACCAGCATTGTCCTGAACAGGTAGTCTGAACACTGGGCTGACGGAGCAGGACTGTTGGAAATTGAGGTGTAGAATGTTTGTAATCCCCTGGTCTTCTGAGAAGCTGTTTCTGAATGGGACAGTGCGCATTCCCTTTGCTGCAGTCTGCATGTGCTGAAACCTGAAATGCTGTGATTTCCCTTCTTGACGTGGCACATTTGCAACAGACTAGAAATCTGGCAATGAATTTAGGACCAGGAAAAGGGGGAGGGCTGTCCTAGGAGTCCATATATGGGATGATGTCACCCCAGGGAGGTTTGGGTATGCAGTGTGCCGGTGGAGGGCCTCCTAGAACTGCCTGCTCTCAGACATGGGTCTGTGCATAAAATGGTACCAGATGTTTTAGTGTAATGTTGAGCAGTCATTTCATCTGCAGGCCATTTTTTTTTCATCTGGGCAGGAAGTGGGCCTCAGCATTGGAAAAGCTGTAAAAAAAGGCAAGCTGTACAGTTTCAGAGCTGCTAAATGATATAGAGAGAACAGCAGCGAAAGTGATTTTTCTACAGTTAAGTTGCTGGATGAGTTTGTTTTTATAGCTCCAAAGCACCCCAAAGGTACTGCTCTGCATCTTAAGCTTGTCTTAGCTGCATTTTGACTTCCATGTATAGCAGCATAATTCATAGCCCCCTCCTGCATAATTCATGTCCCCCCCCCGTACCTCCCGAAACAGACAGCAGAAGAGCAGGCGAGCTGCTGGTAACTCAAGTGGTAATTATAGTCACTTCCTGAAAGTGAATTCATCCCCCAAAGTCTGCAGAAACAGTCTTTGTCAGAAGCTTACATGACTAATTAGTTACACATGTGGCTTTTCCACTTCCCTTCATCTGTTTGAGCCGTTGCTGGTGAGGTATTCCAGTAGAGATGCACAATTAAAGGGTTCATTATTTCTCAAATTACGAAAAAATAGCCACTTTGTTTCAGATCTGGAATATTTTCTGCCCCTTTCTTTTTATTTTGCTTGTTCTCATTTTGCTTTTATGGCTGTTATTATCAGAAAGCAAAGATTCCAGGCTTCCTGAAGACACGGCATAGCTACCTGTGACGTCATAGTCACTCTGCAATGTCTTATTCTTCATAGTGACATAAGCTGAGGATGTAAGCAGATTACTGTGCCACTCAAAACAGAACAAGAAGTCTGTGGGCTGAAGAAAGAGTGGGCAACGGCAACCATAATCCTAACTTTAAACATAGATACACTTAAAAAGAAGAATGAAATGTTAATCTGAAATACCATTTTATATTTATATCTGTCTTAAAATGCATTTTTAAGGTACAGAATTATCAAAAAATACAAGTACAGGAGTTTCTGAAATGTCCGTTAAGTGTATCAAACTCTATGAAGTATACTTGCAGTCACTACCTAAGGTTTTGTCCGTCTCCCTATTGGTTTGTTTTAGGATTTGAACTAGTACAAGACATAAGGCTTCATTCCCTCACCAGTATGACCATATGTAACCATTAACTGACCAAACTAGTACAAGACATAAGGCTTCATTCCCTCACCAGTATGACCATATGTAACCATTAACTGACCAAACTAGTACAAGACATAAGGCTTCATTCCCTCACCAGTATGACCATATGTAACCATTAACTGACCAAACTAGTACAAGACATAAGGCTTCATTCCCTCACCAGTATGACCATATGTAACCATTAACTGACCAAACTAGTACAAGACATAAGGCTTCATTCCCTCACCAGTGTGACCATATGTAACCATTAACTGACCAAACTAGTACAAGACATAAGGCTTCATTCCCTCACCAGTATGACCATATGTAACCATTAACTGACCAAACTAGTACAAGACATAAGGCTTCATTCCCTCACCAGTATGACCATATGTAACCATTAACTGACCAAACTAGTACAAGACATAAGGCTTCATTCCCTCACCAGTATGACCATATGTAACCATTAACTGACCAAACTAGTACAAGACATAAGGCTTCATTCCCTCACCAGTATGACCATATGTAACCATTAACTGACCAAACTAGTACAAGACATAAGGCTTCATTCCCTCACCAGTATGACCATATGTAACCATTAACTGACCAAACTAGTACAAGACATAAGGCTTCATTCCCTCACCAGTATGACCATATGTAACCATTAACTGACCAAACTAGTACAAGACATAAGGCTTCATTCCCTCACCAGTGTGACCATATGTAACCATTAACTGACCAAACTAGTACAAGACATAAGGCTTCATTCCCTCACCAGTATGACCATATGTAACCATTAACTGACCATAATAAAACAAGTTTGGGCTGAAGTAAAACTGGAAGAAGGTCTCCCCAGGTGTTAAACTCCTTTCTTATGGCTAACAGGCTGTACTTCTATGTACCTTATTAAGGTAGAGGGTAGTTATCAGTGACTAGCCAGTGCAAAGCATTAAGGCTCTGAGCTGTTAATGACCTGCTTAGTTGGTCAGCCTTTGATTCCTTCTACCTTCATTTGCATGCAGTATGACTGACCAGGTCACAACCAAAAGGTGCTCTCAGATCACCCCTGAGGGGGGGAGCTTTGTCTAGTGGGCTTACCTGGCTAACAAATAGATTATAAAATCAGTTAGTTCACCTACAGTCATCTCTCTTGTATCTTTTTACTAGGAAAATTCTATGTTTTTGTATTTTTATTGTTTTTACATTATGCTGCTTGGAAGACATCTTTAGCTAGGTCAGGAACCCCTGTTTATGCTTGTAAAAAGCAGTTTGTTTTAAACTGGGGGCTGTAGGTCTGAGGCAACTCTCTTGTGTTGCACACTCCCACTTTATTTTTGTTGATCCCGTGAGCCCCTGTGTCCCAGGACTGTGGCACTGAGTCACATGCTGAGGTCTGTGGGCTTTCTACCAAAAGTATAGTGGAGATGATATTTACTTTTTGAAATGTTTTTGAAATGTTATACTTTGAGGTCTGTCCACAGCAGAGTCATGAAAATGCAAAACATCATTATTTATAGGCATTCCTTTCCAGACATCTCAAGCAATTAACAGGGTACCAGCAAAATATAAATCAGAGTAAGCAGAAAAGATATTTAAAATTAAAGTATTAGAAACTTATTACATTCAAATCAGCTAATTGGTAAGATATTTTAGCAGGATAGCTCTTCCTGATGCAGCAGAATGCCTGTGTTGAGGCAGAAATAAAAATTAAGAAATACCGTACTGGTTTACTAACAGAAAACAATGTAACACACAGATGATGTAATACCTTTTACTGCACCAACATAAATTTTACAACTATTTGAGCTTTCAGTCATTTTCTTGGGAAACATAAACCATCCAGAGTGCTTGCAGGAAGTTGTGTTTTTCACATATGTGGTCCCAACATAATGAACCCCTTTATATGTTCATAGGTTCTATAGGGGGTTACTAGGCTAGCGGCCCTAGAGCTTTTACAAGCCTAGTCATGTTAACCCAAGTATCCCCATTTGTTCTTTTTGGGTAGTCAGCAGAATGAATTTATAAACAGATCAGGTCTGTGATTAACACCAGCTACCCCTGTCCATGAAGGACATGGGTGCCACCCCAGGGGTGACTTTGTGGTCTCCCATTCAGCTATCTAGTTTGCATTTAAATAGGGTCAGTGTGGAGCTCTGATTTACTTGAATAGGAAGTCTATTCCAGAGAAGTGGCAGTGTCTAGGAGACAGTCTATTCCAGAGAGGTGGCAGTGTCCAGGAGACTGTCTATTCCAGAGACATGGCAGTGTCTAGGAGACAGTCTATTCCAGAGAGGTGGCAGTGTCCAGGAGACAGTATTCCAGAGAGGTGGCAGTGTCTAGGAGACAGTCTTTTCCACAGAGGTGGCAGTGTCCAGGAGACCATCTATTCCAGAGAGGTGGCAGTGTCTAGGAGATGGTCTATTCCAGAGAAGTGGCAGTGTGCACGAGACAGTCTATTCCAGAGACATGACAGTGTCCAGGAGACAGTCTATTCCAGAGACATGACAGTGTCCAGGAGACAGTCTATTCCAGAGACGTGACAGTGTCCAGGAGACTGTCTATTCCAGGGAAGTGACAGTGTCTGGGAGACAGTCTGTTCCAGAGACGTGACAGTGTCTAGGAGACAGTCTATTCCAGAGAGGTGGCAGTGTCCAGGAGACTGTCTATTACAGAGGTGGCAGTGTCCAGGAGACAGTCTATTCCAGAGACATGGCAGTGTGCAGGAGACGGTCTATTCTAGAGATGTGGCAGTGTCTAGGAGACAGTCTATTCCAGAGAGGTGGCAGTGTCCAGGAGACAGTCTATTCCAGAGGCATGACAGTGTGCAGGAGACAGTCTATTCCAAAGACATGGCAATATCCAGGAGACAATCTATTCCAGAAACGTGACAGTGTGCAGGAGACAGTCTATTCTGGAGACGTGGTAGTGTCCAGGAGACAGTCTATTCTGGAGACGTGGCAGTGTCTAGGAGACAGTCTAATCTGGAGACGTGGCAATGTCCAGGAGACAGTCTGTTCCACAGAGGTGGCAGTGTCCAGGAGACCATCTATTCCAGAGAGGTGGCAGTGTCCAGGATGCAGGAGACAGTCTATTCCAGAGACGTGGCAGTGTCCAGGAGACAGTCTATTTCAGAGACATGGCAGTGTGCAGGAGACAGTTTATTCCAGACTTGTAGCATTGTCCAGGATACAGCCTATTCCAGAGACGTGGCAGTGTCCAGGAGACAGTCTATTCCAGAGAGGTGGCAGTGTCCAGGAGACTGTCTATTCCAGAGACATGGCAGTGTCCAGGAGACAGTTTATTTCAGACTTGTAGCATTGTCCAGGATACAGCCTATTCCAGAGACGTGGCAGTGAGCAGGAGACAGTCTATTCCAGAGAGGTGGCAGTGTCCAGGAGACAGTCTATTCCAGAGACGTGGCAGTGTGCAGGAGACAGTCTATTCTAGAGACGTGGCAGTGTCCAGGATACAGCCTATTCCAGAGACGTGGCAGTGAGCAGGAGACAGTCTATTCCAGAGACGTGGCAGTGTGCAGGAGACAGTCTATTTCAGAGACGTGGCAGTGTCCAGGATACAGTCTATTCCAGAGACGTGGCAGTGTCCAGGAGACAGTCTATTCCAGAGACGTGGCAGTGAGCAGGAGACAGTCTATTCCAGAGACGTGGCAGTGTGCAGGAGACAGTCTATTTCAGAGACGTGGCAGTGTCCAGGATACAGCCTATTCCAGAGACGTGGCAGTGTCCAGGAGACAGTCTATTCCAGAGACGTGGCAGTGAGCAGGAGACAGTCTATTCCAGAGAGGTGGCAGTGTCCAGGAGACAGTCTATTCCAGAGACGTGGCAGTGTGCAGGAGACAGTCTATTCCAGAGACGTGGCAGTGAGCAGGAGACAGTCTATTCCAGAGACGTGGCAGTGTGCAGGAGACAGTCTATTTCAGAGACGTGGCAGTGAGCAGGAGACAGTCTATTCCAGAGAGGTGGCAGTGTCCAGGAGACAGTCTATTCCAGAGACGTGGCAGTGTGCAGGAGACAGTCTATTCCAGAGACGTGGCAGTGAGCAGGAGACAGTCTATTCCAGAGACGTGGCAGTGTCCAGGAGACATACCTGCTGAGATGCTCTCAATGTACCTGATGGGCTTGATTCCATTTTTCTTGCTCATCTACTTTGTGCAACATGTGGAAGCTTGCTTTTCAGATTTCTGTAACGACAGGGTTAATTTCATTAAGTCTCAAGTATAACATGCCTTTCTTCTTTTATTTTGATCATGTCCATCTGTTTTAAGATGTCAAAACTGAACATATTTTCTAACAAAATAAGTTTAGAGACATATCTCTCAACAGTCCCAGATATTGCAGAATATCCTTAATTTTGCATTTTTGCTCTGCCCCTCACAAAAATTTAGATTTTTGATAAATCGCTATGAATTACAGTCAGTCAATAAGGAAGCTGGAGTTTTTATTCTTCTTATTGTTCAGAAAATGCATATCAATGCAAAACCTGTTGTTCTGTTAACCTTTTTTGAATGAATATTAAAAAAAAAATGTTCCTGATCTTGTGCATTTGTTATCCCATTATTTTTGGTTTAATCGAGAATTCTTGAGCAAAGAGAGGTATATTCAGACTTGAAATGATTCTTTAAATTTTTTTTTTTTTTTTGTGGGAACAAAGCCATCTGCCGTATCCTACTGGTGGTGTGTGCATACTCTGGGTAGGAGACTTCCCCTTTGTAGCAATCCACCTCATCAGATTGTCCCTGAGACATAAATTACTGATGGAGACTTCATTCAGGTCAGCCATTCATCAGACCGAGCTCGTGTCTACATTATTTTGAAGCACATACCATCTCTGTGTCTAATATTTCCCTTTTATGATTGTGCAACAGCTTTTATTGAATTTTAATACAGACTGATGTATAACTGTATAGACTGATATATAACTGTATAGACTGATGTATAACTGTATAGACTGATGTATAACTGTATAGACTGATGTATAACTGTATAGACTGATATATAACTGTATAGACTGATGTATAACTATATAGACTGATGTATAACTACAGGATCCAATGTAAGCGTAATTCTAGTTTTTGAATATTCAGAACTTTAAATTGTTTTGTAACCCTGAGGTACTGCATCGTGGCATCTAATGAGTCAAGTCCTATGATGTATTTTGCCAGAGTATACCAGTATTTATTTTGGGTCGTTGTTTCAGTAAAATGCTTCGTATACTTTTTAGAAAACCATGGTCCAAATAAATTTAGTGTTTTCCTTGGTAATGTCATGTCAGGCAGGGTTCCCTATTACATCCTCGAAGACGCACTTACCCGAATACATAAACGCCAACACATCTCCATCAAACCAAGTAAACATCGATCATCCTGAAGTGTGAAATCCCAGATGTCGAATCATCATGGTTGGCCCTTCCGTGGTATAGCTCTGTAAGGTAAGTGTGTGATAGTTACGGACCTTAGGGTTAGGGTGCGGGTTAAGGTAAGTGCATAGATGGTAATGCATGTGTGATTTAGTGTAGGGTTAGATGTAGGGTTTTGTTACGTGTATGTGTTTAGATTATTTATTTTGTTTGGGTATAGCTTGTTAAGGTAAATGTGCGATAGCTACGGACCTTAGGGTTAGGGTGCGGGTTAAGGTAAGTGCATAGATGGTGGTATATGCAATATGTAGTGTAGGGTTAGAAGTAGGGTTTAGTTTAGGGTTAGAAATAGGGTTTTGGTTGGTGTATGTATGTGTTTGTTTAGTTTGTTTGGGTAGGTAGTATGTAGCGGGCGGTGGGGTGGTACAAGTATGACGGTTCGAGCTTTTGAATTTCGCAGTTTAGGGCATTCAGTGTATTCGCGGTTCACGGAATATGTGTTGGTGTTTTTGTATTTGGTTATTAGGGCTTTCGAGCTTGCAATATAGACCCATCAAGCAGGGCTCCATAGACTTTAATGGACATATGTAAGCACAAGTGAAGTAATCGTTCCTTAAAGTCTATGGACGCATCCTACAAGAGTTGATATCACTGAGGTTAAAGATTGCCATAACTTTTCAGTGGCATCAGTGCAGGAAAAACAAATTTTGACAAAATTTTGCTTTTATTTTTATTTTGGCTTTTAAAAAATAGCTCCGTTAGAATGCAGATCCTAATCAATGCTTCCTGCACCAGATACAGCAGTGCAAATGGTTAGTCACACTAATGGGACAAAACACTTCAATAAAGAAGTTGGTAAACATAAAAAGGTTGCTTGTAGGAAAGCCTAGTACCAACCTATGGACCTATATTGGATGGGAGAAAGGAAATTCACCCCGGGGATCACGTCAGTCACCCTGCTAGACAGGGGTCCAAGAAGTAAATAGTGTGGGAATAAATGGTCAGGGAATTGTTATGGCTAGGCTTGTATAGGCCCTAGGGCCGATAGCCTAGTACCAACCTATGAACCTAAGCATTTTTTTTGAGCTAAAACATTGACAACAGGCAGGTGCAACTAAAAATCTTTAGTTGAGTTCTCTAACAGTGGTGGAGTTGTGCCATTTGGCCATCAGTTCAAACATTCATTGGTCATAATCACTTGACCTGAGTACATGGCTCAAACCTTCTGCTTTGGCACCTTGGTATTAAACTTCAGTCTTCTGAGCTCTCATCTTTTTTATGTTCTCCAAGTTTCTCCTCTTGGTTCTTTCATGCAGTTTAACTTTCAGTGTTTGAGATTCGTTTTAGCAGTTACCCTTGGGGGAATGCCCATGTAATTTGCAATGGGCACCTTCTGCAGTAAATGCTTATTACCTCCCCAGCTTGTCCAGATTGGCAATGACCAAAAAACGTAAAAGAATTTCAGAGATATACAGACACTGCTTTAGGAGCACAGCTCACTTGAATACATTGAAGTAAAAGGTTGGCATGACAAAAATATCAGCAATAAGGAAAAGAAAATCAGTCTGTTTCTTCCGTCAAGGAAGATCTAGGCTGTGTCAGAGCTTCCTACTAAACACTGACAAAATGATCATTCCCAGTTAGCTGAGAAAATGAATGTTTGCAAGAACATAGATCACATCTCAGAGTGCACAAGTGTGAGGAAAGAGCAGAATATGTAGGGTTTTGGCCAGGAGTTTTGACTTAGATGGAATAAGTGGGGATCGTACCATGTAATGATTACTACAGTAGCAGTTCTGGAGAAGAGATGTGAAAATACCAAGATCTAGGTCATTTGTGGAACAGAAGAGCTCAGATTTGTTCCATTTCATTACAAAAATGAAGTTGTTGGTAAAGCAGTTGAACCAACATCATGGGTAGTTTGAGGAGAAGATGAAAAGCTGTAGAGAAAAAGTTAGAGACATTTGTACAAATACAACCAGGTCAAAGATACAGGATGAAGAGCAAATAAGTGTCACAGCCAGTCCTGTTGCAAGAAAAGAGAGATGATGAGGACTGTGGTAGTTAACAGTTACTGAGAGAGAGAGACAGTCTAGAGATTGGTCTCCAGGTGAGGCTGTATTGCAGAATGGTCTGTACCAAAAGCCCAGGTGTCCTAACAGTATATGTAGAATAATGTGCAGGAGGGCGAGTGAGGTTAAAGGGAAGGCAAGAATTGAGCAGTTTATGTAACGGACTGATAGCTGTCATACAGAAAGAAATCTTGTCACGTATAATGGTGTAAATGGAAAAATGTTAATACAGTTTGTTTTCTTTTAGATTAATGTATGTATGCCTATGTCTTAAGTGATATTTTAATAAAGGTGTTTAAAAAAGACCAGATGTTCATTGTAAATAATCCTGTCAAATACTCCAGAAATGAATATCCTTTAAACAAGTAAGACAAATATGCAGGTTGTATGGCCATTAGACATTCTAAGGGCTCAACATTTCATCATTATAACTTGTAAATATGTCATATCATATGTGCCAAACTTGTCATAAACCAGCACAAGCAACTAAACCTACTCAGGATCTATATACCCCCAGGGGACAACCTGACCACACTAGAGTCAGTACTTCACTGGGCCTCCCACTCCCTCCCCCAAGAAACCATAGTCCTAGGCCCACCAATCACCTAAACCTATATAATTTCACCCAACCCATTAAATCACCCACATGCATTGACAAGTCCACAAAAAGGGAATCCATATTAGACTGGATCTTCACAAGTCAACCCAACACTGCCCATCAGTGTGGAACACTGCCTAACTCTCTGAGTGACCACAATCCCACCTTCATCCTCAGGCACAAACTTAAATCTCTTAACTCCCCCACCCTACTACAAACCCACGCCCGCAAAAACTTCCCCACAGACCACTTCCTAGAAGCCTTAGAATTCTGCAGCTGGTCTCCCATCAAAACCTTCCCATTTAACAACACAGTAGAATACTTCAACTCCACATTTCTAGAAATTCTCGACCAACTAGCCCCAATCAAAACAATTAGAATATGCAGCAACCCTGCCCCATGGCTATGAAGCACCACAAGGGCTTTACTAAAGGAGAGGGACAAGGCTCGGAAAATCTGGCGTCAATATACAACACTCTGAACTAGGCAGGCCTTCACTGAACTTGGAAATAAAGCAAAGAAACAAGTTAAGACTGACAAGCTAAAACACTACACTTCCCTACAAAGAAAACATAGTACCAACCCTCAAAAATTCTGGGCCGCAGTGAACAACATCCTCCAACCTGGTAAAGCAACCACATCCCCACCTAATATAGATGATTCAAACATAACATACCCTCCAGTTTTAATGACTACTTTACTTGCTCTGTACTTAAACATATAACCAATACAAACCTCACCAACCTCCCCCAACTTTCTGAACCCCAGACTAACACTACCCCCTTCTCACTCAAATCAATACCAACATCTAGCATCCAAACATTCTTAGCAAAACATAAAACAACCACCCTCGCTGCCGAAAATCTCCCTGCAGAATACCTCTAACTAGCATCTAGGGCCATAGCCTACCCCATCACACTGCTAATAAATAGATCTGTTACTGAGTGCACCATCCCAACCTTGTGGAAATCCTCTTTTTATTCCCCTCCAGAAGGATGGACCCTCCACCAATCTATCTAACTATCGACCCATTGCAATCCTCTCACCCCTATCCAAAATCCTAGAAAGATGCGTTCACCATCAACTCTTTACCCACCTTCTCTCCAAACAACCTTCTATCCACATTACAACACAGCACATCCCACAGCACCACCACAGCCCTAATTAACTTTGCCAACATCATAAGCACATACAGGAGCCAAGGTAATCTCATCTCTGCCACCTTTCTAGACTTAGCCAAAGCTTTCAGTACAGTTTCCCACAATAAACTCCTAACCTGCCTCTCAGATCTCAACCTTGACAGCCCCACCCTACTCTGGTTTAAAAGTTACCTAGACAACCGCCAACTATCTGTGAAAAGGCTTAACTCCCTATCACCCCACTTCCTGTCATGGTTGGCATACCTCAAGGCTCCATCCTTTGCTCTCTCCTGTTTAACATATTTACAAATAAACTCCACTCTGTAAATACAAATGCCAAAATAGTCCAAATCGCTGATGATACAACTCTGATCTGCTCCGCATCCAACATTCAACTTCTCCAACACAAAACCCAACAATCCTTCACTGAAATGGTAAATTGGCTAAACAAATCCCAATTAATACTAAACTGAAAGAAAACACAACTTATGTTGTTCCACCCTACAAAAACCCATGATACTACCTTCTCCGTATCCTCAGCCGACAAGACCCTCATTACCCCAGTCCCAGAAGCCAAGTTACTGGGATTTACCATTGACCAACAAATAAAATACAGAAAATATATATCCCTTACTATCTCTAAAGTCCACAAGAAACTAGGGATCCTCTATCACTGCAAACCATACCTAACTTCCAAAGCTAAAGTCACCATAGCCAGAACCCATCTGCTATCAACACTACTGTATGCATGCCCAGTATTAACAAACCTAAACAAAACTGACCTTAATAAGCTCTCCACATGCTATAACAAAATCAACAGGTTTGCTACCATTGCCAGATCATGGTCCCATCACTGCCAATCCCTATATACACTCCACTGGTTAGAATTTCCAAACCAACTATGATACCACCAACTTAACGTGGTATAACAGATCTTATAGTATCCTGAAAAAAACTCTGCCCTGACAGGCCACCACCAACTTAACGTGGTATAACAGATCTTATAGTATCCTGAAAAAAACTCTGCCCTGACAGGCCACCACCAACTTAACGTGGTATAACAGATCTTATAGTATCCTGAAAAAAACTCTGCCCTGACAGGCCACCACCAACTTAACGTGGTATAACAGATCTTATAGTATCCTGAAAAAAACTCTGCCCTGACAGGCCACCACCAACTTAACGTGGTATAACAGATCTTATAGTATCCTGAAAAAAACTCTGCCCTGACAGGCCACCATCAACTTAACGTGGTATAACAGATCTTATAGTATCCTGAAAAAAACTCTGCCCTGACAGGCCACCACCAACTTAACGTGGTATAACAGATCTTATAGTATCCTGAAAAAAACTCTGCCCTGACAGGCCACCACCAACTTAACGTGGTATAACAGATCTTATAGTATCCTGAAAAAAACTCTGCCCTGACAGGCCACCACCAACTTAACGTGGTATAACAGATCTTATAGTATCCTGAAAAAAACTCTGCCCTGACAGGCCTCCTAAATTTGTACAACTCAAATAGGCAGTTACGATCCAGTAAGAAAGCTATGATAGAAAATATCCACTGTAAAAACAGTTCTGGGGAATCTCTCTTCAGTCATGAAATTGCAAAAATGCGGAATACCCTACCTCCTGACCTCAGGCTGTACATCTACCTTCAAAACCCAACTAAAATCCCATCTGTACACCAACCAGTTATGTAACTGCAGTGGACCTCCCTGAACTCCCACCCTGCTGAATGAAGCCCCCCTTTGTGCTTTAGTCAAACACATAATAATGTATTACACTCCCTCTCCTCCTGTTTGTATATAATATATTGTTTTTTATATGCCTACACTATACTAAAGCTCTGTAGTGTCAAAACACTGCAGTGTAAGAACACATGACTGTACTTTTTTATTATTAGCTTGCTAACCTTTCTATATGTGTATCCTAAACTTTGTCACCTTGATTGTCATTTATTTTATTTTATTTTATTTTATTTTATTTCATATTGTTCATGCTGTGTAACTGTTTGGAGCTTTTTCTCCCCAGGACTCCACTGAAAACGGACACTAGCTGTCCAACCGGATCACCCTGGTAAACAAACGTTAAATAAAATAAAAATAAATAAATATACAAATATGTACCAAGTTTCATTTTGGTGTAAGTAACTCATGACTTGTTGCATGATGTATGGTTAAGGTTAACTTAAAAAAAACAAAACTCATCTTTATTGTTGATAAGGTGTGTAATCTAACAGCTTCCATCTTTATGCCTTGGTCCAAGTTCTGTATCTTTTCAATTACATGATCATATACTTTCCTGAACATCTGTCTAAGCATTTCTGAATACACAGGAAAGTATGTCATTAGATGGTTATATATACGTCTTACCAACTGTTTGTCAAAGATATCCTTAAATTATTTCTTATGTGCCAAGCACTCTTTCTAGTTATACACTCGTTATCTGCAGTCTATCCTCTAATCCTCTTGTTATCCTTTATTGTAATTCAACATGGCCATTTACTTCTGCCCTAGCCTCGCTCCTAAAACCCCCAGTCAGCAAACAGTCAGCCATGCCTATTAAACCACCCAGTCATAACATACTGCTGAAAACTTCATCTAGCTTACCACATTGTTCCTCTTTTCTACATATCCTACCTCTGTCAGCATATCTTCCTTCTCCTGTGTCTGACAGTTGGTTTAGAGGATTAAGGAGCCATTAATAAGCTGTTTTCTGTGATCCACTTGTGCAAGGTTTGATTCCCTCAGCCTCTATTGCGTAACTGTGTGTCACTTAACCAGATACCTTGGCAGGGCTAGCCACCTGGCACTGTAAATCCTGTCTGTAGATGACCAGATACCATGGCAGGGCTAGCCATCTGGCACTGTAAATCTTGTCTGTAGATGACCAGATACTGTAAATCTTGTCTGTAGATGACCAGATACTGTGGCAGGGCTAGCCACCCGGCAGTGTAAACCTTGGCTGTAGATGACCAGATACCAAGGCAGGGCTAGCCGACAGGCAGTGTAAACCTTGGCTCTAGATGACCAGATACTGTGGCAGTGCTAGCCACCCATCACTGTAAATCTTGTCTGTAGATGACCAGATACTGTAGCAGGGCTAGCCACTTGGCAGTGTAAACCTTGGCTCTAGATGACCAGATACCAAGGCAGGGCTAGCCAACCGGCAGTGTAAACCTTGGCTCTAGATGACCAGATACCATGGCAAGGCTAGCCACCCGGCAGTGTAAACCTTGACTCTAGATGACCAGATACTGTGGCAGCGCTAGCCACCCGGCAGTGTAAACCTTGGCTCTAGATGACCAGATACTATGGCAGGGCTAGCCACACGGCAGTGTAAATCTTGTCTGTAGATGACCAGATATCTTGGCAGGGCAAGCCATCCGGCACTGTAAATCTTGGCTCTAGATGACCAGATACTGTGGCAGGGCTAACCACCTGGCAATGTAAACCTTGGCTGTAGAAGATTGTTAATGTTGAAGTGACACCCCAACCCCATGTGCAAAAATGTTAAAAGGGGGTTGTGAATGGATGGATTTAATCAGACAGCCACTCCTGTGTTGAGACTAAAAAAAGGTCCACAGAGATCAATGCTGTACCCCAGAAAACAAATAAACAAAATAAAATAAAAACCTACATTATACAAACTAGTGTCTGTATCTCTTGCATTTCTCATTGTTACGTTATCTGTTTAACTGCACAATTCAGTTCCATTTCCATCCTACTCAGTGTTAAGGTAACGACCTTATTAATGCATTGCATCAACATTTCATACGTCTGAAGACTTCTAATCCATTTTATTGGAGAGTTTGGCATAATGGTAGGATTTTTTCCTCACGGACACAAGGTACAGGATTTGACTCTGATCTCTGGTTATTTGCTAGGCTTGTAATAGTATGCAGACTGCAGACCAATAGCCTAACATTTACCTATGAACCAGCACACTTCACCTGTTTGCATTATTCCACTGCTTTGGTAAAATCATCACCCCATTTACCCATCGGCCTA
The DNA here is from genome assembly GCF_019279795.1 of Protopterus annectens. Classification (NCBI taxonomy): domain Eukaryota; kingdom Metazoa; phylum Chordata; order Ceratodontiformes; family Protopteridae; genus Protopterus; species Protopterus annectens. The sequence goes on along the minus strand of NC_056744.1, from coordinate 327,576,456 downwards.
ACCAACAGGGGATGAGGGGAGCATTTATTATTTCTGCTATCTGAAACATGTCTTAAGCACCTCAGACATAAGTACAGTAATTGTAACAGGTATATATCACCAAGTCTCCCATCCTCCAAGCTCTGTTTACTGTCATAATCAGCTACCATACATGTGTGACATACCCATCAGGACTCAGCAAACTCCTATGCTCAGGGCAAGCAATCTTACATTTAAATCTTTGAACTTCCATATCCCTGAACAAATCGTCAAACTGTCCATCTAGCACCATTACCTCATGTCATACTAGACGTTTCCCATTAAGCATATTATTTTTCAGTAGTTACCTCTAAATCAAAACAAAGTCAAACCAGAAATATCAAAGGCAACTGTGAAAAACACCAACGCAGAAGGAAAAACAGTTTATTTAGCGCTTTCATCCGCCAAATGGCTGGACTTCCTCAGAGTCTGAGATATTTCAGTAGTTACCTCTCACATTTGAACATAACTAAGGCAGAAAACAAATTATCTCTGAGAGTGTCAGGTATTTTACTATTTAATTCCGCTTGTTCTAACAGAAATTTACTAGTGTTGAGAAGTCTTCTTGATATAAATAAAAAGAAGATTTTACTTTATATCTTTTCATAGTTTCAATAAAATAGCCTCCGTCACTATAATATCAGATTATTCACACGACTAAATTATACCATTATCCATATCACTTCACTTACTTACATAATCACATGACCAGTCCTTCTCCATTTTCTGCAATGTATCTCAAAATAGATACAATAACATCTGTATGACTTCTGCATTATAGTTTCACATTATTTCCCATTCTTTCTTTAAAACTTCTCTTGGCAAACAATCCCTCCTGCACTATATGCTGTTTCATATCTGATATGTCTTTTTCATACAGTTATTATTTTATCATATTCTGCATTCTCTTCAATTCCAGTCAGATGGCATTTCATATACATAGTCTTCATGAAAATGCCTTTATATTACATAACAAATTTTGTTCTTCTTTTATCACTTCCATTTGACTAATCTTTCACCGTGTTTTGCACTACGTATTCAACCTGATCTGGGCAGCCCTGTGGTGGTCCAAAGTCCCTAAAACACTGGTAGAATTAGTGCAGGCTATGTACAAGGACCCAGTGTCTCCAGTACGAACAGTGTTCTGTCTTGCATAGGGGTTCCCAGCGGGAGTAGGTGTGCACCAGGGTTCAGCTCTGAGCCCACTGCTGTTCATACTGGTGATGGACTACATTAGCAAACAGACTGGAGGAGACATGTCAACAAAGTTGCTGTATGCAGGTGATGTGGCATTACAGGCACATGATGTGGCATTACAGGCACATGATGTGGCATTACAGGCAGATGATGTGGCATTTGCACTTATTTTTAAAATCGTTTTTTTCTCAAAACTTGCATTTTATCTGTCTTTGGCCTAGCGCTCTTGTGTGGGGTCATTTACTGCACTGTTATAACTTGCTGATACTTGTTAACCTCTGCTATCTCTGAAAAAACAAAAAAACAAAAAAAATCTTGCTTTTTTCCCACTTTTATGAGATTTAAAAAAGTTCAGTTACAGGCTTGCTGTTCTTGAACTGTTTGTAAGTTTCTGTGAGGCCATTTTTTGCTTGGGCTAAAGGCAAGTCTCTCTGTTGATCAGTGGCAGTGAAAAACATTGAGCAGCCTGCCTGCCCCTGTGGGAGTGGTTACTGACTTGAAACTGTAGTTTTATTGGCCATTCTGGGTCAATTCCAAAACTCCTTCATCTTCCTCTCTTAAAACCTGGTTGCCTCGTAGTTTTGGCGTCTTTTCAGGCTTGTTGGCTGTTGGTGAAGCACCCACCAAGAGGAGAAAACACTGAGAGAAGAAAGGAGCCACTTTTGAGACTTTAAGTATTTTTCCTCTGTTTATTTGCTAAGTTTTTCTGCATAACCGCCTATTTTGAGCATTTTCTGGCTTGTTAAATTTGATTTCTGCATTAGTAACTGTATTTAGAGCACAACCTAGAGCTGTTTACTGAATTTCCTGTTTGCACTTACTTTTAAAATCGTTTTATTCTCAAAACTTGCATTTTATCTGTCTTTGGCCTAGCACTCTTGTGTGGGGTCATTTACTGCGCTGTTATAACTTGCTGATACTTGTTAACCACTGCTATCTCTGAAAAAACAAAAAAACAAAAAAAATCTTGCTTTTTTCCCACTTTTCTGAGATTTAAAAAAGTTCAGTTACAGGCTTGCTGTTCTTGAACTGTTTGTAAGTTTCTGTGAGGCCATTTTTTGCTTGGGCTAAAGGAAAGTCTGTTGATCAGTGGCAGTGAAAAACATTGAGCAGCCTGCCTGCCCCTGTGGGAGTGGTTACTGACTTGAAACTGTAGTTTTACTGGCCATTTTGGGTCAATTCCAAAACTCCTTCATCTTCCTCTCTTAAAACCCTCTTTTGCGTGGTTTTGTGCATTTTTGTGCATAGCGCAACAGTGGGCAGCGCCGCTTAATTGGGTTTAAACTATTCCTGGCTCCACAAAGTCTGCTCTTCACTTTTTCCCTTAGAACTGCTCTATCTCTCAATTTAAACATCATATTCTCATTCTAAGGCCCTTCACTGGTCCAATTAAGTAATCCTACAAGTTAGCACTATTAAACCATAAGCACTACTTACTCTTATACTCTCTACGATTACCCTGTCCTCTATTGGTCCGTCTTAAATTCAGTTTCCCTATTACTCTAGCATGTCCAAAGGTCAGTCAATGGTTTCCTCTCCAGTCCAGCTGGTGAATCTGGGAATTTTGAGGCAATGTTACAACTGTCTCATGTACACGGACAACCCTCTCCTCCTCCAAACAGGTTCAAATATATGTGAGAGATGCAACTATTTAGCCAAACTGGAGGCTGAGCTCTCTCATCTCAAAACTGGTGTAACCAGTCAGGAGGAGAAGGTAACCTCACACAACACAATTCCAGTATCACATAGTCCCACCACATCAGCGAACCAAACACATAAATACACAAAAACATACTCGGAGGCTCTAAATAAAAATCTACCTAAGCAACAGAGACCTCCAAAGCAGACATCCAAGCAAACGCTACCTCAAAACAAAACACACACAACACATAACCCACAAAGTCAGTGTGCCAAGCAGCCACAGCCCTTAAGGCTGAATAACACACCTGATACTCTTGTTATAGGTGACTCTATCAAACACACTGACGTCCCGCTCACCAGGCTGAACAAAGAGAAGGTCACAGTGAGCTGCCTGTCGGGTGCTAGGATCCGACACATAACGCAAGCACTCAGGTCACTCCAAAGCAAATACAAATATGACTCAGTCATTGTACATGCTGGTGTGAATGACCTGAGACGTACCTCCCTGGACTACATGAAAAGAGACATAGAGGAGCTCTCTGATCATGTAGCCCAGGCTGGTATGACCCTGACCTTGAGCAGCATCTTACCCTCACCTAGAATGATGCCACAGTACAAAGACAAAATGATCGATTTTAACAATTGGCTAAAATTTTGGTGTCATTCAAAGGGATCCAGTGTCTGTCAGCCTGGGATTACATGCTCGACAAGCCACGTTGCTTCGCTAGGGACGGCTTGCACCTGTCACCACTGGGCTTTCGGATATTGGCAAAGGCTCTTGCCACCCCATAGTGCCTTTTTAGGCAAGGCTCAAAGTCAAACCCACCCCCATAGACAGCACAAGGAACAAGAAACTAAGGGTAATGCTGCTAAACGCCAGAAGTCTTAACCTCAAGATGCATGCACTCGAAGCTCTCCTCAGTATGGAGAACATCGATATCTGTGCAGTGACAAAAACCTGGTTCAAGGCTCCAGAGAGCACCCCAGCACTACCAGGCTATACCTCATATCATGCTTTTCGGCCCAAAACCCGGACGAACCACAAAAGGAGGGGAGTTTCCATATTTATCAAAGATATCCACACCTCCAGGTTAGTGGCATTGCACGTATCAGAGACCATCCATGTGCAACTAACAGTGGGCAAGACTGCTTTTCAGTTTATAGCATCCTACAGACCACCCTCTCAAAGTCAGGAATCCCATTCGGCTTTCCTGAAAACATTGGAGAACATGAAGATCTCTCCGAACACCATTATATTGGTGACTTCAACTACCCAAACATTGCCTGGAAGCACTACTCAAGCCCCAGCACCTTAGCCCAAAGATTCCTGGAAATTATAAACTCAAATGCTATGGAACAACTAGTCACCACTCCCACAAGAGGGGACAACATACTAGACCTGATCATTACCAACATGGGGACTCTATGCTCCACACCAGAAGTATATCCCTCATTGGTAAGATCAGACCATAAATTAATTTCACTGGATGTCCACATCCCGACCCCACCCCCAGCCCAGAAAACCACAGTGAAAAACTTCTCAAAAGCGAACTTCTCACTTCTCAAAACCAAAGTGGAATCCTTCAAGGCCCCAGGGCCAGTGGAAACTACAGCCCAAACTGCAGAATCCTATATAAATGCATTCTACGGACATCTCCAGGAATGCATGGATCAGCATGATCCCAAACAAAACCAAGACCCAATCATCCAAAGGCAGGCGTCCAGTCTGGTGGACCCCTGCCATAAATAAACTGTACAACAGAAGGAGGAAGCTACTACATGATAGAGCAAAATCCCTAATAGGGAAGGCATCTCTGATCAGTACTAGCAAAAAATTACGATCCCTCATAAAATCCTCCAAGGCCAGCTTCGAGAGAAAAATTGCACAGGACACCAAAGACAATCATAAGGCTTTTTTCAGTTATGTTAGAAACCTGGGATGCAACTCCCAGACTTGTTCTGAGTTGATTCTAAATGACAAAAAATACACTGAACCCACAGACATCGCCAATATCCTGGCAGACAGGTTCAGTGCAAACTCTCCCCCAAAGAGCAAGTATCTATCCCGGCAGAGGGCTGCCTCCCAAACATCTCAGATGCTCAGGTGAAGGCTGCCCTCTCCAAAGCAAAAAACACTGCTTCCATGGGACCAGATGGCATCCCAGGTTGCGTCCTACATGAACTACAAGAGGAACTAATCCCTCAAATAAAACAGCTATACAATCTCAGCCTCACTACAGGATATGTGCCCACAGAATGGCGTACAGCAACAGTGGTCCCACTCCACAAAGGTGGAGCCTCTACGGACCCTGGAAACTATCGCCCCATAAGCCTGACTAGCTTAGTCTGCAAGGCTATGGAGAGGATCATCATGGAGCTCATAAACAAAGAGATTGGGGACCTACAGACACTAGATCCTACCCAGTTCGGCTTTGTCAAGGGCAGATCCTGCCTTTTGACCCTGGTTGACTTCTTTGAAACAGTCACCAAAGCCATAGATGAAGGGAAGGTAGTCCACACAGCCTATCTGGACCTTGCAAAGGCATTTGACACAATACCCCACTCGGGCATCATAGATAAGCTATCCAGCTTAAATATAAACCCCTATGTCACAAGATGGGTCGCAAACTGGCTCAAAGACAGAACCCACAGAGTGAGAGTTGCTGGAGCCATGTCAGACTCGAAACCGGTCACAAGTGGCGTCCCACAGGGTTCTGTCCTGGGACCACTCTTGTTCGGTATATACTTTTCCGAGGTACAGGCAAGCGTGGGAGGAATATGGCTCACCAAGTTCGCAGACAACTGCAAACTGGGCCATAATCAACTCTCCAGCTGACACAAACATCCTTCAAAAGGTCTCACAGAGACAGATAACTGGTGCCAGCGCCATGGTTTAAAGCTAAATGCCAAAAATGTATAGTCATACCCTTTGGCAAAAACAATGTGCCCACAAATTACCACATAGGCGGAAACCCATTAAGTACAGAGAAAGTTATTAGGGACCTGGGGACCCAAGTTGATAGCAATCTCTCCTTTGAAAACCACATTGCCAAAGTGGTTAGAAAGACCTTCTACATAGCCCACCTCATCATGAAGGGTTTCACATCTAGATCAAGAGAGGTAATCGTGCCCCTTTATTCATCCCTCATCAGGCCCATCATAGAATACAATGCCCCTTTTGGGATGTACCTTACCCGACACCTGCAGCAATTAGAAAGACCCCAAAAGTATCTCACCAAGAGGATCAAGGGTCTCAAACAGATGCCATATGCTGCTCGGTTAAAAACTCCAGCTCTACTCAGTTGCATACCGCCTACTTCGAGGCGATCTATGCCTGTCATACAAAGCTATGTCAAATCCAGAATTAATGGACATGCTCCACCTCAGTAAATCTAAGTCCCTTAGAGCCACACGCTCGAGGAACTTGAACCTCAGCACAGAAATAAATAGAACTTGCTGGAGGGACAGGTTCATAACCCAGAGGCTCCCTTTGCTCTGGAATAGAATTCCAGTTCATGTGAAGCAGAGCACCTCACTGAATCTCTTCAAAAAGAATCTCGATAAGTGGATGGGGGATCGTAGGTTTGTCCCAGGGATTACTCCCGTGTCACTATTAGACAGAGGCACAGTAAACTAAACCTTAAAAAGGGCACAGTATACTCAAATCAAGGGGTGGCTTAAGCCATACAGAATCGGGCTAGGCTTATAATTGCCCCAGGGCAGATAGCCTAGTATGAACCTATGAACCTATTACAGGCACATGATGTGGCATTACAGGCAGACTCTGACCAAGAACTTCAGCAAAGTAGAGGGGGAATGGAATGTAAACGTGAAGGCACATGTGATGAAACCAAGTACAGATAAGAAAGTGGTAACGGCAGCAAATTGGGGAAATCAGAAGATTGAGATAGAAGGGAAGATAGTGGAACAGATTAATAGCTTCAAGTATCTGGGAAGGGTGGTTAAGGAGAAGGCAAATCTGAATGAAGAGGCCAAACCTAGAATCAGAAGGGCTGCAGCCAACTAGCCTAGAGTGTCAGCTGTAGTGTATGACAGAAGAATGCAAAAGAAGCTGAAAAGTAAGTTCTACAAAACATTGATGCAACCAGTATTACTTTATGGTACAGAAACCTGAGCAGTGAAGACAGAGCAGATGAGAAAGCTAGAGGTGATGGAAATGAAGTGCCCAAGATGGGTGGTAGGAGGCACACTGTCAGACAGATGAAATGAGGACATAAGAGCAGAAGTCAAAGAGAACTGACTATGGTGGTTCTGGCACATGTGCAGAAAAGCAGAAGACAATCTGATGAAGCAGATTTGGGGCAGACAGGAAGAAGGTAAGAGGAAACCAGGGCATCTGACAAAGAAGTGGATGGATTTTGTGAGAGAAGATCTGAGACAGTCAGACATGAGTGTCAAAGAAGGCAGGAGTGTGGCACTGAATCGAGAGAGTTGGCGACAGTTAACATGATACCCCGACCCCATGTAGAAAATGGGAAAAAGGGGGCTGATGATGATGACGATGACATTCAGCCTATAAAATGTCTCCATCTGTACCATTGTAATTCCTACCTGTATTACAAGTTAAATAATGGTTACGTATGGTAACATATGAATGTCCTTACATTCACTGCTGCAGTATTCAAAACACATCGGTTCCCCTTCCATGAAAGCCTGACGTTTGGCCAGTCTACTAAAGACTCCTGTTATTTTAAAGGTATGCTGAACATCACCAAACACTCCCTGTGTAATATAGGGCATAAAGGTGACATTCAGGCCCACCAAAAACAGAACTTTGCCGCCAGTCTGAATGTATCTTTTACACCATTGGTCTGGTTACCTGTGTCCATTTTCTGTCAATTGAATTCATTTTTGTTCTCCAGTGACTACCTACACCTGTTTACTGTACTTGCTACGTAAGTCCCCTGTTGGGGATTTTATTTTTTTTCTTGTTTTTGTGTTCTTGGGGTTAATGGCATCCAGGAAGGGTAAATGTCAGTGTAGGAGACAGATTCCTCATAGAGACCACCACGACAACTGCCTTTTTTGTCTAGGTGCTTCTCATTGCCATACATCTTGTTCTGTTTGTCAATGTTTGTCCCGAAAACCATTCGCAGTACACTTTCTTCCCTTTCTTGTATCTTGAGAATCAACGTCTTAAGCTTCTCGCTAAAGATACAATGGAAGGAATCTCTCACCGTGAGGGTCAGCCACTAGGAAAGTAGAAGGTGAAAAAGGTACGACCAGAATCTTCCACTGTCCAGCCTGTGCTAGGTGTTTCTCCCAAGGTTGTTACTAACCCAAAGACTCGCCCGGCTGTGTTGCCAGATTTCTCTGCTGCCACAGTGTTAGAGGCATCGTTACTAACCCAGAGGCTCGCCCGGCTGTGTTGTCGGATTTCTCTGCCGCGACAGTGTTGGAGGCCAGTGAGGATCCGGCTGGCAGCATGTTGAAGAAGCTTTGCAGGCATCCATCTCAAATGTTCAGAGGGAACCACGGTTGATTTTTTTCTGAGGGGTCTAGGGGAGTTCCTCAGTTTTTGGTTGCGGAAGAAGTTCCTGCTATGGTTCTTGACTGTTTTTCTGAGTCTGAGCCTCATCAGGATGTTCCCTTAAAAAAGAAACAAAAAATTAAACATGTTTCTTCTGCTTCTACGGATCCTCACAGTGACTGTCAGGCTTTTATTAAAGGGTTCTTTTCTGCTTTAACGTCCTTAAAGCCTTCTCATGGGTTTCAGTTCCTGCTCCTCTTTGGTCCTCTACTCCACTTAAAAGGCCTACAGATCAGGATTCTTCTGAGGAGGAGTTGGATTCTGCTGACGAATCCTTGACGTATTCTACTTAGATTCCTTCTCCTCTGAACTATGGGTCAGAGAAGGAGGAATCTATTAGTCCTGATGTTCCTTCAGAGGAAATTTGCTTTATGGACACACTTTCTAGGATGATGGATTTTTTCAAGTGAGATTGTGCTCAGAGCTCTGACATCCATAAGAAGTACTATGAGTTGCTGCAGTTGGAATCTCCTAAACCTATGACTATTCCCCCTGTTTTGGCTGCTTTCTCCAATGCCTCTTATGCGTCTGATTCTCTATCCCCGTCTCCCAAGAAACCTGACAGGTTTTATAGGGTTCCTGAGGACTGTTATTTTTTATATAAATGTCCTGCTGATGACACCTAGGTAGTGTCTGTAGCCTGCTAAACTGTCTCAATTGCTTCCTTCGCACAAGTTATTGCCTTCTGACAGGGACAGCAGAACTATGGACAGGCTAGGCAAAAATGTTTACACTTCTGCTACCCTAGCATTTAGGGTTATTAGTTATCAGACCCATATGTCAAGGTATGTGTTGGCTGTTCTTTCTCAGGGCTGTCAACTTATTTCTGATTTCCCAGACTCTGAGGGTAAAACTTCTGTACTTTCCTTCTTAGGGACTTCCTCTCAAATCATTCATCATTCTATTAAATGTAATTATAATGCGGCGGATGCTTCTTCTAGGGCTGCTGTTTTTGGTTCAGTTATGAGGAAGTATTCTTAATTTAGGTTTTATCCTCTACCTGATGATATGAAAGCTAAGCTGATAGATGCTCCTCTGGATTCTAAACTTTTGTTTGGGGAAGTGGCTGCTGGTTTGTTATATGTTTGTTTCTCCTGTGCCTTAGTTTCAGAGAAACTACCCCACTAAGCCTGCCTTTGTTCGTAGGCAATCCTGCCCTTCTATTAACGGTAAGTAGAGTGGCAAACGGGCTTCTCCTGCTAAGGCTACTCAGTTTCAGGGACACTGAAGCCTTCCTTTTTGGACAAACCAGGAGCTGTGTGACTACCCATCTCTTCCCAGCCACATTCCTCTTTCTGTTTGCCTTTTTTTTTCTCTTCCAGTTTGGCTTCAGATCACTCAGGATTCTTGGGTTCTGTCAATCATTCGTCAGGGTTACTTCATGGTGTGGAAGTCCCGTCCTGTATTTATGGGAATTCCTCAACCTGATTGGGAACAAATTCCCTTTTTACCAGAGGTTCTTCAAGATCTCTTGTCTCAGGGTACTATTCAAGAGGTGCCTGTGTCCCAAAGGGGAAAAGGGGTCTATTCCAGACTGTTTCTAGTGCTCAGAAAAGAGGGCACTTAGAGACCTGTTCTAGACCTCTCTCATCTAAACCCTTTTGTAAAGGTACCTTCCTTTCAGATGTTGTCCCTTCAGATTCTGTTTCCTCTCCTGCTCCCTCAGGCCTACATGTTGTGTTTGGATCTCAGGGATGCTTACCTTCATATTCTGATTCACCTTCAGATTCTGTTTCCTCTCTTGCTCCCTCAGGCCTGTATGTTGTGTTTGGATCTCAAGGATGCTTACCTTCATATTCTGATTCACCTTCAGATTCTGTTTCCTCTCCTGCTCCTTCAGGCCTGTATGTTGTGTTTGGATCTCAAGGATGCTTACCTTCATATTCTGATTCACCTTCAGATTCTGTTTCCTCTCCTGCTCCCTCAGGCCTGTATGTTGTGTTTGGATCTCAAGGATGCTTACCTTCATATTCTGATTCACCTTCAGATTCTGTTTCCTCTCCTGCTCCCTCAGGCCTGTATGTTGTGTTTGGATCTCAGGGATGCTTACCTTCATATTCTGATTCACCTTCAGATTCAGTTTCCTCTCCTGCTCCCTCAGGCCTATCTGTTGTGTTTGGATCTCAGGGATGCTTACCTTCATATTCTGATTCATCCTCGTTTCAGGAAGTTTCTACATTTTTTGTTGCTTCCTGGCATTTTCAGTGCCCTGCGTTACCCTTTGGGTGCTGTGAGTGATTTTGCAGGCTTCAAGGGATCTAAGGTTTTCATATTTGGACGACCTGTTGATTCAGGCATCCTACGGAGACCCTTTTGCAGAATCTTTATTTTGCTGTCTCCCTTCTTCAGAGCCAGGGTTCACTATAAATTTCGCAACGCCTTCTCTGACTCCTTTTCTCAGGATCATGTTTTCTGGGTTGCAGGATTCAGACAGTGCCAATGTTTGCATCCCTGTCATTTCTTTCTTTCCCAATTTTCTTTTCTTTGCATTATTTCCGAATCTTTCTTTCACACTGTTCTTCCTCTGCCTTCCATTACTACCAGGGAGTTTCTGAGAGCTCTAGATTTCATGTCATCCTCTATTCCAATGCTCCCTCTGGCCAAACTTCACATGAGAACGTTTCAGTGGTTTCTGAAGTCAGTGTGGCTTCAACATGCTCTTCCTCTATAGAAGCTGTAGTTCCTCCTCTTACTTGTTTCACACAGGAACTTCACTGGTGGATTCAGCAGCTGGCTCTGAATCCAGGGATCCCGCCTCACTTCCCTCTTCTGTTTTAGGAACTGTTCAGAAACACTTCAGACATGTGATGGGGGGAGTTTTGGCACCCTAAAGGTACAGGGGGGTCTGTCACCTCATCAGTAGGAGCACATCAGTGTTAAAGAGATAAGAGCTCTTCTTCTGGCTCTTCAAGTCTTTCAGTGTCTTCTTTCTTCTGGACCTACCAAAGTTTTCACAGACAATGACACAGTGATTTGGTATATCAACAAGCAGTGAGGAATGAGATCTTATCTTCTTTGCTGGTTGGCACTTCTGGTATGGGATCTTGCTGTCAAGTGCCAAGTGACTGTACAGGCAGTTTATATCTCTTCTGGTCAGAACATTGTGGCAGACACTGAGCAGGTCCTTAACTCAGTCCCATGAGTGGATGCTTCACAGAGATGTGTTTCTGAATATTGTCCACCAGTGGGATACTCCTCAAGTGGATCTTTTTGCCTCCCCTCTGAACAGACAACTTCCTCTGTTTTGTGCCAGAGTCCCAGGTCCTTTTATGGAAGGTGAACTTCCTCTCATTCTGTTGGAAGGGAATGTTTCTTTATGCATTTCCTCCCCTTCCTCTCATTCTGAAGGTCCTGTTTAAAATTCAACAGAATGCTCCCAAAATCTTGTTGATGACTCCCTGTTGGCCAAGACAGCACTGGTTCCCACTTCTTCTGCGTCTACCCAGGGGCAGTCATCACAAGTTACCTCACAGGGTGGATTTACTTACACAAGACAAGGGATCTCTTATCCATACCCACCTGTCCACACTTCAGCTGACACTGTCGATGATAGGAGTTTGATTCCTCATAGATACCTTTTTTTTCTGAGGACATGCTGCAAGTCATGCAGGAGGCCAGGAAACATACTACTAGAAAATCCTACTTATCCAAATGGAAGAGGTTTTCTTTTTGGTGTCTGTCATAACCTGGACCCGCTTACTGTGGATGCTGCTTTGCTTCTCTCTTATTTGTGTGAGTTGCCCAATGCTGGTTTGGCCTATTTTTCAGTTAAAGCCCACCTATCAGCTGTCTCTGCTTGTCTGGCATTTTCTCCTCCTTTAGCTGCTAGATTTGAGGTGGAAATGTTTTTAAAGGCGTCCTTAATATTAGACCTCCAAGGAATCCTTTTCCTCCTTCCTGGAATTTTAATTTTGTTTTGGAGAAGTTGACTCAGGTTCAGCTTCCTTGCAACATTGTTCCTGGAAGACTGTTCTTTTGGTAGCTTTGACTTCTGCCAGCTGGATGTCTTGCATTGCAGGCCCTTATGGCTTGCCCTCCTGTATTTCATGAGGACAGTGTCCTTGTGCACCAACCCTTCCTTTTTACCTGAGGGGGTTAATGAGCTACCACTTAATCAGTCTATTAATCTCCTCTCTGCAAAGAGTGAGAGGGTGCTGCCGATTTTAGATAGGCGACTTCGGGTTTATTAACTAAGGCTGTTAGGAAATCTGGTCAGTTGATTGTTTCCTTTCATCCTAGATCTTTGGGACTTGCTATATCCAAGCAAACTGTTTCTTCTTGGATTTCTAAGGCTATTTCCTTTTGTTACTCATTTCATGGCAAAAGCATTCCTTCTTCAGTTAAGGCTCATTCTACTAGAGCTGTGGCTTATTCTGGTGCTATATTTCAAAGGTTTACATACTAATTCTATTCTTGAAGCAGCTACCTGGACTTCTGTGCATACCTTTACCAAGCACTACAAGTTGGATGGTATCTCTAGAGCTAAGTCTGGTCTTGCTAGTTCAGTTCTTCATGTTTTTTTAGGGGACTGCTCTGCCCATTCCTCCTCCCAAGTTTCCTCTTGAGCTTTGGCCTCTCCCATATGTTTTGAATCCTGCAGCAGTGAATGTAAGGACATAGTACAGTCGTGTAAAAGCTCACCATAATGGTAGATGTCCCTGCCTTCTTCACTGCTGCAGTCTTCACTACCTCCCTTCATCACCCTAGTTCTTTACCGTCCTGGATGTATACATTTCCTCTTGGGTTCCTTGGACTGGTGTTCCTCCTGGAGCAATCAGTTCTGTTTTTGGTGGGCTTAAATATCACCTTTATGCTTCACAAAACCAGTGTGCCATGCAATCACAGCCCTTAAGGCAAAATAACATACCCAACACACTAGTAATAAGTGACTCTATAGACAGGCACACTGACATCCTACTCACTAGGCTGAACAAGGAGAAGGTTACTGTTAGCTGCCTGTCGGGCGCCAGGATCCGCCACATAACACAAGCACTCAGGTCACTCCAGAACAAGTACAAATATGACTCTGTCATTGTCCATGTTGGTGTGAATGACCTGAGCCGTACCTCCCTGGACTACATGAAAAGAGACATGGAGGACTTCTCTGATCACGTAGCCCAGGCCGTTATGACCCTGAGTAGCATCCTGCCCTCACCAAGAATGATACCGCAGTATAAAGAAAAAATGATCTATTTCAACAATTGGCTAAGCTTCTGGTGTCATTCAAAGGGGAACAGCCTGGGATGACATGCTCGACAAGCCATGCTGCTTTGCTAGAGACGGCTTGCACCTGTTAGCCTTAGGCTTTCGAATTCTGGCCAAGGCTCTTGCCACCTCCATAGTGCCTTTTTTAGGCAAGGCTTAAAAGACAAACCCACCACAATAAATAGCACAAGTAACAAAAAACTGAGGGTAATGCTACTCAATGCCAGAAGTCTAAACCTCAAAATGCGTGCACTCGAGGCACTCCTTAAAATGGAGAACATCGATATCTGTGCAGTAACTGAGACCTGGTTTAAGGCTCCAGAGAGCACTCCAGCACTACCAGGCTACAACTCATACCATACATTTCGGCCACAAAACCCAGACCGAAATACAAAAGGCGGGGACGTATCCATATTCATCAAGGATACCCACACCTCCAGGTTAGTGGCACAGCACGATGCTTCAGAGATCATCCACGTGCAACCAACAATGGGCAAAACTGCAATTCAAATTGTAGCTTGCTACAGATCACCCACCATGTCCCAGGACCCCCATTCCGCATTTCTGGAAACACTGGGAAACATAAAAGTCCTACCAAACACCCTGATATTGGGTGATTTCAATTACCCAAACATTAACTGGGAGAACTACTCAAGTACTTACTCCCTTGCCCAACATTTCCTAGAATTTATAAACTCAAATGCCCTGGATCAACTGGTCGACACCCCCACCAGAGGTGACAACATATTGGACCTGGTCATCACCAACATGGGCGACTGGTGTTCCACACCGGAAGTCAAACCCCTGTTGGTTAGATCTGACCATAAACTAATCACTCTGGATATCCACACTCTGCCCCCACCCCCGGTCAAAGAAATCACCATGAAAAACTTTTCAAAGCAAACTTCACATTACTTAAGACCGAGGTGGAAAGTTTTAAAGCCCCCATGCTAAAGGATAACATTGCTCAAGCTGCAAAATCCTTTACTAATGCACTCTATGGGCACCTACAGGAATGCATAGATTGTGCAATCTCAAGCAAAACCAAGACTCACTCCTCCAAGAAAAGGAAACCAGTCTTGTGGACCCCTTCCATAAACAAGCTATACAATAGAAGGAGGAAACTAGTACAGAAAAGAGTAAAATCCCAGGAAGGTAAGACATCCCTGATCAGAATCAGCAAGAAACTATGATCCCTTATAAAATCATCCAAAGCTAGCTTCAAAATAAAAATTGCCAAGGACTCCAAAGATAACCATAAGGCATTCTTTAGCTGTGTCAAGAATCTAAGTGGCAGTTCTCAGATCTGCTCAGAGTTAGTGCATAATGGCACAAAATACACTGAACTGACCGATATCGCCAACATCTTGGCATACAGGTTCAGTGCAAACTTCACCTCCAAAAGGCCCCATAACCATACCAGAATAATGTAGTTCCCCTGAAATCACAGACACTCAGGTTAAAACAGCCCTCTCCAAATCCAAAAACACAGCATCAATGGGACTGGACGGTATACCACGCTGTGTTCTACTCAAGCTCAAAGATGAACTAACCCCTCACCTAAACACACTGTTCAAACTCGGCCTCTCCACAGGCTACGTGCCCATAGAGTGGTGCACAGCAATGGTTATTCTGCTCCACAAAGGTGGAGCCACAACAGACCCTGGGAACTATCACCCTATAAGCCTGACTAGCTTGGTTTGCAAGGCTATGGAGCACATCATCATGGATCTCATAAACAGAGACATTGGGAATCTCCAAACACCCAGTTTGGCTTTGTTAAGGGCAGATCATGCCTCCTAAACCTGGTGGACTTCTTTGAGACAGTTACCAAGGCTATAGACAAGGGAAAGGTGTTCCACACAGCCTACCTAGACCTCGCAAAGGCCTTTGACACCATTCCCCATTCAGGAATTATAGACGAGTTCACCAGCCTGAACATAAACCCCTATGTCACAAGATGGGTTGCCAACTGGCTCACGGACAAAACCCACATGGTAAGAGTTGCGGGAGCTAGGTCTGACTCTAAACCGGTTACAAGTGGCGTTCCCCAGGGCTCAGTCCTAGGACCCCTCCTGTTCAGCATATACTTCTCAGAGGTACAGGCAAGCACAGAAGGACTATGGCTGACCAAGTTCTCAGACAACTGCAAACTAGGGGCTATAATTGACTATCCGGCAAACACAGACATCCTCCAAAAGGGTCTCACTGATACAGATACCTGGTGTCAAAACCATGGCCTCAAGCTAAATGCTAAAATGTGCATAGTCATCCCGTTTGGAAAAAACAAAGTACCCACAAACTACCACATAGGTGGTAGTCCCCTAAATACGGAAGATGTAATAAGGGATCTGGGGACCCAAGTAGATAGTAAGCTCTCCTTTGATAATCACATTGCCAAAGTGGTTAGAAAATCCTTCTATGTGGCCCACCTAATCAGAAAAGGGTTTGCATCCAGATCAAAAGAGGTCATTGTGCCCCTCTACGCATCACTCATTAGACCCATCATAGAATACAACGCCCCATTTGGGATGTACCTTGCAAGACACCTGCAACAGCTGGAAAGGCCACAGAAGTACCTCACCAAGAGGATCACTGGCCTCAAACAGATGCCCTATGCAGCTCGACTGAAGAAACTCCAGCTGTACTCGGTTGCATACTGCCTACTCAGAGGTGATGTCTGCCTGACATACAAAGCCATGTCCAACCCAGAATTGATGGACATGCTCCACCCAAAGAAAACCATATCGAGCCACACGCTCTAGGGATCTAAACCTCACCACAACAATAAATAGGATGTGCTGGAAGGATAGATTCCTGTCCCAGAGACTTCCCATGCTCTGGAACAAGATTCCAATCTACATTAGGCAGAGCTCCTCGCTAACTCTTTTCAGGAGAAACCTTGACGAGTGGATGGGGAAACAGAAAGTTTACTCCGGGGATCACTTCAATGGCTTTGTTGGACAGAGGCACAGGGTACTAATCTAAAGGGGTGGCGAAAGCCAACACATTCTGGCTAGGCTTATAAATGCCTTCGGGCAGATAGCCTAGCACCTACCTATGAACCTATGCCCAACATTACACAAGGAGCATTTGGTGAAGCTCAGCTTACATTTAAAATAGCAGGAATCAATAGACTGGCTGGACATCAGCATTTTGTGGCAGAAGAACCCATATATTTTGAATACGGCAACAGTGAAGACAAGGACATCTACCGTCATGGTAAGATTTTACACAACTGCACTTTACATATAGTTACATATGGTAAGTTTGGTTACATATGGTTATGTATGGTTATTCTTTCAACATATTTTGCAGTTTGTAAACAAGCTTAGTATTTCAGTGAAATGTGCTTTCCCTGACATAATCTTTATGAAAACATAAAACCAAAGAACTTACATTTATATTACGTAATACTTTCATGTGGTTAATATTTTACCATATTCTGCATTACTTTTTCGTTCTGTAAAATTCTTTGTCATGTGATCCATACTATGCCATTTCTGATTACACCTATACTAACAGTTAAAATACTTCAGCACTTTCTCTGGTATACAATCAAGCTCATCGATTATCATCCCCAGTGCCTAATAGATGCTAACTGTGTTTAACTAATAGTAAGGAAATTATACTAAAAATTTAAACTTTTGTAAACTTAGAAAATGTATTTTGCTCAGTGCAACAAATTGGTCAGTGATATGGTTAATACTTCATTACAGTCCAATTTAAACCTGGTATTATCAGTGTCTTTTGGTTACTACTTCACCATATTTAAAATATCTAAATAGTCTTAGGCAATATAATTCCAGTTTATTAATGCAAGTGCTTCCTCAAAAACATTATTATTAATATTAATGCCATGTTTGTCTAATATCTAAATAGTCTTAGTCAATATCATTCCAGGTTATTAATGCAAGTGCTTTCTCAAAAACATTATTATTAATATTAATGACGTGTTTGTCTAATATCTAAATAGTCTTAGTCAATATCATTCCACGTTATTAATGCAAGTGCTTTCTCAAAAACATTATTAATATTAATGCCGTGTTTGTCTAATATTGAAATAGTCTTAGTCAATATCATTCCAGGTTATTAATGCAAGTGCTTTCTCAAAAACATTATTATTAATATTAATGATGTGTTTGTCTAATATCTAAATAGTCTTAGTCAGTATCATTCCAGGTTATTAATGCAAGTTCTTCTTTCGGCTTTTCTCGATTAGGGGTCACCACAGCGGAACTCCGGTCTGCTAATTACTGGCAGATTTTTTTACGGGTGCCGAGGTGCCAGCTCGACACCCAACCTTCAACGAAGGGACTCCCATTCTACGCATGTCTTTAGAACGCCACTCGACCGTGGGGAGGACATGCCGACCACACCGAAGGCGCTCCAGCCCAGAATCGAACAGGAGAACCTCTTGCTGTGAGGCAACAATGCTACCGCTGCACCACTGCGGTCTCCAGGTTATTAATGCAAGTGCTTTCTCAAAAACATTATTATTAATATTAATGCCATGTTTGTCTAATATGTAAATAGTCTTAGTCAATATCATTTCAGGTTATTAATGCAAGTACTTTCTCAAAAACATTATTATTAATATTAATGACGTGTTTGTCTATAAAAAAGGAAGATAACGACTTTCCAGGCACCAACAACAAAGTTTGCTCTTTTGCAGTATTGTACTGTGTGAACATGCTGGCAAACTTGAATATTTTAATGTCAACACCTCTATTATATAGTATATAAAATTCACTTAGTGTGTCTCTCAAGCCAGATTGTTGCAATAATTTCACATTTAAACATTTGCCTTTTATTCCCTGAATACATATTCTGTTCTTATACTTTTTTTCTGTTTCTCCAGCAGTGTCTGTGTCTGTTGGTGCAACAGATCCTGTACACTCTTGGTCATCTTGTAACTGTGCTACTCTCAATGCCAATTCATAAGTTCATAGGTTCATAGGTAGGTACTAGGCTATCAGCCCTAGGGCCTATACAGGCCTAGACAAAAAGGTACCCTGGTTTTCACCACCCAAGAAAATCATAGCCAGACTTCACAAAAAAACTCCTCATACAACGTGAGACCCTACCCACAAGCCACACCAACTCTCATAACCCCTAAAACCAAACTCCACAGCACTGCACATGCTATGTCACACCAACTGTCATTACCCTGAGAACGAAAACCACATGGCACTGCACATGCTCTGTCACACCAACTCTCATCACCCTGAGAACCAAACCCCAAAGCACTGCACATTTTTTGTCATACCCACTCTCATTACCCCTAAAGACAAACCCCACAGCACCATACATGCTCTTTCATGCCAGCTCTGATTATCCCTACAACCAAACTCCACAGCATTGCGCATGCTCTGTCACACCACCTCTCATAACCGTTAGAACTAAACCCCACAGCACTGCACATGCTGTATCACACCAACTCTGATTACCCCTAGAACCAAACCCCACCGACTCTCATTAACCCTAGAACCAAACCTTGCAGCACTGCACATGCGGTGTCATACCAACTCTCATTACCCCTAGAACCAAGCTCCATGGCACTGCACAAGCTTTGTCACACCAACGCTCATTACCCCTAGAACCAAACCCCACAGCACTGCACATGCTCTGTCACACCAACTCTCATTACCCCTAGAACCAAGCTCCATGGCACTGCACAAGCTTTGTCACACCAACTCTCATTACCCCAGAACCAAACTCCACACCACTGCACTTGCTCTGTCACACCAACTGTCATTATCCCTAGAACCAAACCCCACAGCACTGCACATGCTCTATCACACCAACTCTCATTACCCCTAGAACCAAACCCCACAGCACTGCACATGCTCTGTCACACCATCCCTCATTACCCCTAGAACCAAACTCCACAGCACTGCACATGCTCTGTCACACCATCCCTCATTACCCCTAGAACCAAACTCCACAGCACTGCACATGCTCTGTCACACCAACTCTCATTACTCCTAGAACCAAACCCCACAGCACTGCACATGCTCTGTCTCAACAACTCTCATTACCCCTAGAACCAAACTCCACAGCACTGCACATGATCTGTCACACCATCTCTCATTACCCTTAGAACCCAACTCCACAGCACTGCACATGTTTGGTCACACCAACAGTCATTACCCCTAGAACCAAACCCCACAGCACTGCACATGCTCTGTCACACCAACTCTCATTACCCCTAGAACCAAACTCCACAGCACTGCACATGCTGTATCACACCAACTCTCATTACCCCTAGAACCAAACCCCACAGCATTGCACATGCTCTGTCACACCAACTCTCATTACCCCTAGAACCAAACCCCACAGCACTGCACATGCTCTGTCACACCAACTCTCTTTACCCCTAGAAACAAACTGCACAGCACTGCACATGCACTGTCACACCAACTCTCATTACCCCTAGAAGCAAACTAAACAGCACTGCACATGCACTGTCACACCAACTCTCATTACCCCTAGAACCAAACCCCACAGCACTGCACATGCACTGTCACACAAACTCTCATTACCCCTAGAACCAAACCCCACAGCACTGCACATGCTCTGTCACACCAAATGTCATTTCCCCTAGAACCAAACCCCACTGCACATGCTTTGTCACACCAACACCCATTACCCCTAGAACCAAACTCCACATCACTGCACATGCTCTGTCACACCAAATGTAATTTCCCCTAGAACCAAACCCCACTACACATGCTTTGTCACACCAACTCTCATTACCCCTAGAACCAAACTCCAAAGCACTGCACATGCTCTGTCACACCAACTCTTATTACCCCAGAACCAAACCCCACAGCACTGCACATGCTCTGTCACACCAACCTTCATTACTCCTAGAACCAAACCCCACAGCACTGCACATGCTCTATCACACCAACTCTTATTACCCCTAGAACCAAACCCCACAGCATTGCACATGATCTGTCACACCAACTCTCATTACCCCTAGAACCAAACTCCACAGCACTACACATGCTCTGTCACACCAACTCTCATTACCCCTAGAACCAAACCCACAGCATTGCACATGCTCTGTCACATCAGCTCTCATTACCCCTAGAACCAAACTCCACACCACTGCACATGCTTTCTCCTCTCAGGAGACTACTCTCTGGCAAGTTCTCCCCATTGACATTAAGAAGATCAGCATTTATTCCAAATTAAGAATGCAACTCAAAAAGCACTTCTTTGTCCAAGGCAAATGCTTCTGCTTCAACACAGAACACATCATCTAACCTGTCTTCTTTATGAGTCTCTTCTCTCTATCAAGATTCACTGAGATTGGCCCACTTTAGAAACTAATGTATGTCTTCTACAGTACACTCTGCTTGATTGTACATTGGACTGTGCATATTCACTACAATGTATGTAGCATATATTGTACATTACACTCTGCTTGATTGTACACTGAACTGTGCATATTCACTACAATGTATATAGTATACATTGTATATTGGGCTCTGCATATTCACTACAATGTATATAGTATATATTGTACATTACACTCTGCGTGATTGTACATTGGACTGTGCGTATTCATTACAGTGTATATAGTATATATTGTACATTACACTCTGCTAGATTGTACATTGGACTGTGCGTATTCACTATAATGTATATAGTATATATTGTACATTATACTCTGCTTGATTGTACATTGGACTGTGCATATTCATTACAATGTATTTAGTATATATTGTATATTACACTCTGCTTGATTCATGTGCCACGGTGGTGCAGCGGTAGCATTGTTGCCTCACAGCAAGAGGTTCTCCCGTTCGATTCTCGGCTTGGGTTGGGAGTGTCTTCTGTGTGGAGTCTGTATGTCCTCCCCGCGGTCTAGTGGGCGTTCAAAAGACATGCGTTGAATGGGCGTGCCTTCTTTGAAGGTTGGGTGTCGGGCTGGCAACTCGGCACCATAAAAAACAACTGCCAATCATTAGCGGACTGGAGTTCCGCTGTGGCGACCCCTAAACGGGAAAAGCCGAAAGACAAACAACAACAACACTCTGCTTGATTGTAGATTGGACTGTGTGTATTCACTACAATACATATAGTATATATTGTACATTACACTCTGCTTGATTGTAGATTGGACTGTGCATATTCACTACAGTGTATATAGTATGTATTGTACATTACACTCTGCTTGATTGCACATTGGACTGTACGTATTCAATATAATGTATATAGTTCATAGGTTGGTACTAGGCTATCGGCCCTTAGGCCTTTACAAGCCTAGCCATAACAATTCCCTGGCTATTTTTTCCCACAGTATTTACTTCCCTGGACCCCTGTCTAGCAGGGCGACTGACGTGATCCCCGGGGTGAATTTCCTATCTCCC
Organism: Protopterus annectens; assembly: GCF_019279795.1. Classification (NCBI taxonomy): domain Eukaryota; kingdom Metazoa; phylum Chordata; order Ceratodontiformes; family Protopteridae; genus Protopterus; species Protopterus annectens. The sequence goes on along the minus strand of NC_056744.1, from coordinate 327,554,460 downwards.
ATCCAGTCATCAAGATTCCTTTTGAAGAGGGCCAAAGAGGTGCTCTGCTTGACATGTATGGGCAGTCTATTCCAGAGTCTGGGGAGTCTCTCGATCAGGAATCTATCCCTCCAGCATGTTTTGTTCATTGTGATGACAAGGTTTAGATCCCTGGAGCGTGTCTCTCTGATGGATTGGGATTTCTTTAAGTGTAGCATGTCCAACAACTCTGTGTTTGACATGGCCTTGTACGTTAAGCAGAGATTGCCTCTGAGTAGATGATATGTGACAGAGTATAGGTGAAGTTTTTTTAGACGGTCAGCATAGGGCATCTGCTTTAGGCCTGTGATTCTTTTAGTGAGGTATTTCTGTGGCATTTCCAGTTGTTGCAGATGTCTTGAGAGGTACATACCAAACGGGGCATTGTATTCTATAATGGGTCTAAAGAGGGATGAGTACAGTGGGACAATGTCCTTTTTTTCTGGATGAAAAGCCATTAGTGATGAGGTGTCTCACATAGCAGGATTTTCTGACTGTTGTGGTGATGTTGTTATTGAAGGTGAGACCACTGTCCACCTGTGTCCCTAAGTCTTTTATCACACTTTTGGTGTTTAGTGTACTGTCACCTATGTGGTAATTCACGGGTACAAGTTTTTTTCCAAAGGGGATAACTATACATTTCTTGGCATTGAGCTTGAGCCCATGGCTCTGGCACCAAGCATCTGTTTCTGTAAGGCCCTTTTGTAGAATATCCACATCATTTGGGGATTCAATAATGGTTCCCAGTTTGCAGTCATCTGCGAACTTTGTTAGCCAGAGTCCCTTAGTGTTGGCCTGTACTTCAGAGAAGTAGATGCCAAACAAGAGCAGTCCCAGGACTAAACCCTGAGGTACTCCCCTTGTCACTTGTCTGGAGCTGGATTTGGAGTCAGCTACTTTTACAGTGTGGGGTCTGTCAGTAAGCCAGTTGGCAACCCATCAAGTAACATAGGGATTAATGCCCAGCTTAATAAGTTTATCTATGATTCCAGAGTGGGGGATGGTGTTGAAGGCCTTGGCGAGGTCCAGATAGGCTGTGTGGACCACCTTACCCTTGTCCACGGCTCTGGAGACTGATTAGAAGAAGTCAATCAGGCTCAGGAGACAAGATTGGCTCTTCACGAACCCAAACTGCGTGGAGTCCAGTGTTTGAAGGTTGCCAATGTCTTTGTTTATGTTCCATGATAATACATACCATGGCCTTGCAGATCACATTCCATGGCCTTGCAGATCAGGCTTGTCAGACTGATGGGGTGGTAGTTCCCGGGATCCAAGGTGGATCCCCTCTTGTGTAGTGGGATAACTGTAGCTGTGCGCCATTCAGTGGGCACGAAGCCTAAGGTGAGGCTATGATGAAACATGACACTTAGGTGAGGTGCTAGTTCATTTTGTAGTTCATGTAGTATACAGCCTGGGATGTTGTCAGGTCCCATGGATGCTGTATTCTTAGCTTTGGAGAGTGCATTTTTTACCTGTATGGCCGTGATTACCAGAATTTGGCAATCTTTCGGTATTGAGATGGGCCCTTTAGGGGGTGAGAGGGAGGTGAAGTTTGCACTGAATCGATCTGCCAGGATATTGGCAATATCCTTGGGATCAGTATATTTAATACCATTCTGTTTTAGCACAGAGCAGATCTGAACATTGCAATTTAGATTCTTGACATAGCTATAGAATGCCTTGTGGTTGTCCTTGGAATCTCTAGCAATTTTATTTTCATAACTAGCTTTGGAGGATTTTATGCGGGATCTCAGCTTTTTACTGAGGCTGGTAAGAGAGTTTTTTGCAATCTGGGATTTTCCTCTTTTCTGCAACAGTTTCTTCCTTTTGTTGTAAAGTTTGTTTATGGCAAGGGGCCACCAGATTGGCTTCCTTTTTTGGAGGAGAGCATCTTGGTTCTATTGGGGATGGCACTATTCATGTATGAGTGGATGTACTCATATAATGCCTTAGTGTAGGATTCAGCAGTCAAACTTTCAGTTCCCGTCTGCATGGGTATCATGAAGTTTGTCACTTCTGACTTGAGTAGCATGAAGTTGGCTTTGGAGAAGTTTTATACGGAGGTTTCCTTACTGGGGGGTGGGGTAGGATGTGGATGTCAAGGGTGATAAGCTTACGGTCAGACCTGACCAACGAGGGGGTGACCATAGGTGTGGAGCATCAATTTCCCATATTGGTAATGACCAGGTCTAGGATATTGGAGCCCCTGGTGGGACTAAGGATTAGCTGATCCAGGGTGTTGGAATTTATGAATTCCAAGAACCGTTTGGCAAAGGTGTTAGTACACGAGTAGTTTTCCCAGTTAATGGCAGGGTAGTTGAAATCACCCAGTATTAGGCTGTTTGGTTGTATCTTAATATTTTCCAGTATGTTTAGAAAGGTGTAGTGAGCATCTTGGGGCATGGTGGAGGATCTGTAGCAAGCTACAGTTTGAATTGCAGTCTTACTTAGTGTTAGTTGCACCTGGAGAATTTCAGATGCATTGTGTTGGGCAACTAGCCTGGTGTTGTGAATGTTGTGAATATCCTTGGTAAATATGGACACTCCTCAACCTTTAGTGTTTCGGTCCTGGTTTGGTGGCCGAAAAGTGTGCTAGGAGTTGTAGCCTGGTATTGCAGGAGTGCTGTCTGGAGCCTTGAACCAGTTCCCAGTTACTGCACAGATAGTGATGTTCTCCATTTTTAGGAGTGCCTCGAGAGAATGGATTTTGAGGTTTAGACTTCTAGCATTGAGTAGCATTACCTTCAGATTTTGCATGCTTGTACCTGTGACGGTGGTGGTTTTGTCCTTTGAACTTTGCCTAAAAAAGGCACTACAGGGGTGGCAAGAGCCTTAGCCAGTAACCTGAATCCCAGGGGTGACAGGTGCATGCCATCTCTGGCAAAGCATTGTGGTTTGTCGATCATGTCATCCCAGGCAGATAGATACTGGATCCCCTTTGAATGACACCAGAAGCTTAGCCAATTGTTGAAGTCAATCATTGTGTCCTTATACTGTGCTATCATTCTGGGCGAAGGCAGGATGCTACTCAGGGCTAGGGTCATACCTGCTTGGGCCACATGATCTGAGAGATCTTCCATGTCTCTTTTTTGGTAGTCCAGGGAGGTACATCTCGTCATTCACTCCAGCATGGACAATGACAGAGTCATATTTGTACTTGTTGTAGAGTGACTTGAGTGCATGCGTTATGTGGCAGATCCTGGCACCCGACATGCAGGTGATTGTAATTTTCTCCTTGTTCAGCCTGATGAGTGGGACATCAGTGTGCCTGACTATAGAGTCACCTATGACTAAAGTGATGAGTACATTGTCTTGCCTTAGGGGTTGTTGGTTGGCACACTGGTGTTGTGAGCTATGTGACACTGTTGTGATTGGTGCTTGCGTTTGAGCTTCGGAGGTCCTTGTTGCTTGGGCAGGTTACTGTTAAGGGCCTCCATATATATAGGTTTAGTGTTGCTATGTGTAGGTGTTGATGGTGTGGGTTTAGAAGAGCTATGTGTTGCTTGAGGTGTAGTGCGGGTGTTGACCTTCTCCTCTTGACAGTCTAGCACAATCTTGGGTGGAGAGAGCTTTACTTCCAGTTTAGGTATGTAAGTGCATCTCTCGCAGGTTGTAGTGTTGGGTGGTAGGAGGAGAGGGTTGCCTGTGTACATAAGGCAATTGCTGCATTGTCCCAGTATGCCTATATTCACCAAGTGGACAGAAGAAATCATCAGAAGCTGACACTTGGACATGCCTGGTCTGGTGCTTTTTTTTGTAAAGTACAAGAGCTGTTTTCCCTTACCTTGGTAAGGTACTTTGCAGTTATATGCTGTTTAGTGCCTATGATTAATTTATCCTTATTATAGGTTCATAGGTTCATAGGTTCATACTAGGCTATCTGCCCAAGGGCATTTATAAGCCTAGCCCATAGTTATGTGGCTTTCGCCACCCCTTTAGTTTGAATAAAAACTATGCCTATCATTTTTCTGTGCCTCTGTCAAGCAGTGACACTGAAGTAATCCCTGGGGTATATCTGCGATCTCCCATCCATTGGTCAAGATTCCTCTTGAACAAGGCCAGCGAGGTGCTCTGCCTCACATGTGGATTTTGTTCCACAGCATAGGGAGTCTCTGGGTGATGTATCTGTCCCTCCAGCACGTTCTATTTATAACCGTGTCAAGGTTTAAGTCTCTCGCCCTTGTGGTTCTGAGGGATCTAGATTTTTGAGGTGAAGCATATTCATCAAATCTGGGTTTGACATGGCCTTATATGTCAGGCACAGGTCACCTCTGAGCAAGCGGTATGAGACTGAATAAAGCTGGAGTTCTTTCAGTCGGGCAGCATAAGACATATTTTTGAGACCCTTTATCCTTTTGGTGAGGAACTTTTGGGGCCTTTCAAGCTGCATCAGGTGTCTGGTCAGATACATTCGAACGGGCATTGTACTCAATCATTGGTCTAATGAGTGATGAGTACAGGGGACGATGACCTCCCTTGATCTAGATGTGAATCCCTTCATGATCAGGTGGGCGATATAGAAGGTTTTCCTAACTACTTTAGCAACATGAGTGTCAAGCGAAGACTACTGTCAACTTGGGTCCCCAGATCCCTGATGACTTTTCTGTGCTCAGTGGATTGTCACCTATATGGTAGCTAGGGGTAACCTTGTTTTCCCGAAGGGTATGACTATGCATTTTTGGCGTTTAACTTCAGGCCATGGCTCTGGCACCAGTTATCCGTTTCTGTGAGGCCCTTCTGGAGGATATCTGTGTCAGATGTGTTTTCGACTATGCAGTTTGCAGTCATCTGCAAACTTTGTCAGCCATAACCCTCCTGTGTTTGCTTGTACTTCAGAAAAGTAGATGCCGAACAAGAGTGGACCCAGGACTGAGCCCTGTGGGACACCACTTGTGACAGGCTTTGAGTCTGACATGGCTCCAGCAACTCTGACCCTGTGGGTTCTGAGCCAGTTTGCAACCCATCTTGTGATGTATGGGTTTACATTCAAGCTGATGAGTTTTTCGATGATACCTGAGTGGGGTATTGTGTGAAGGCCTTTGCCAGGTCGAGGTAGGCTGTATGGACTGCCTTTCCCTCATCAATGGCCTTGGTGACTGTCTGAAAAAGTCAACCAAGTTTAAGAGGCAGGATCTGCCTTTGACAAAGCCAAACTGGGTTGGATCCAAAGTCTGCAAGTTCCCTATGTCTTTATTTATGAGTTCCATTATGATCCTCTCCATGGCTTTGCAGATAAGGCTTGTCAAGCTAATGGTAATTTCCAGGGTCTGTGGAGGCACCGCCCTTATGAAGTGGGACCACAGTGTCGCCACTCCTATCCTGAGGTGAGGCTAAGATTAAACAGCTGTCCTAACTGTGGGTTTAATTCCTCGTTGAGTTCATGAAGCACACAGCCGGGGACACCATCCGGTCCCATGGATGCTGTGTTTTTGCCTTAGTGAGGGCAGTTCTCACCTGGGCGTTGGAGATGTTTGGGGGGCTACAATCCTCTGGAATAGATATCTCTCCTTTTGGGGGGGGGGGAGAAGTTTTCGCTGAACCTGTCAGCCAGTATGTTAGCAATGTGTGTAGGTTCAGTAATTTTCACATCATTTTGAACTAATTCTGAGCATATCTGGGAGTTTCCTCCTAGGTTTCTAACATAGCTAAAGAAGGCCTTATGATTGTCTTTAGAGTCCTTGGTGATTTTTCTCTCAAAATTTGCCTTGGATGATTTTATGAGAGCTCTTAGTTTTTACTTATAATGATCAAAGGTGTCTTACCTTTCAAGGATTTTGCTCTATCTTGTAGTAGCTTCCTCCTTTTGTTGTAGAGCTTGTTTATGGCTGGGGTCCACCAGACTGGACGCTTGCCTTTGGTACAGAGAGTCTTAGTTTTGTTTGGGATTGCCTGATCCATGCAGTCCTGTAGGTGCTGGTAGAAGGCATTTGTAAGTGATTCAGCGGTTTGAGTAATGTTTACCACTGGCTCAGGGGCCTTAAAGGAGACCACACTAGTTTTTAGAAGTGTGAAATCGGCTTTTGAGAAGTTTTTCACTGTGGTCTTTTTGTTTCAGGTGGGCGGGATGAGGACCTCCAGCGAGATTAGTTTATGATCTGATCTCACCAGTGAGGGGTATACTTCCGGTGTTGAACATTTTGATCCCATGTTCGTGATGATGAGATCAAGTATGTTTTCACCTCTTGTGGGGATGGTGACTAGTTGTTCCATGGCATTTGAGTTTATGAACTCCAGGAATCTTTGGGTTAGAGTGTTGGGCTTGAGTAGTGTTCCCAGTCTATATTAGGGTAGTTGAAGTCACCTAGTATGATGGTGTTTGGAGATACATTTATCCCTCCAATGTTTTCAGGAAGGCCATGTGAGGTTCCTGAGTTTGAGAGGGTGGCCTGTAACATGCTACAAATTGCAGAGCAGTCTTGCCTATGGTTAATTGCACCTGGATGGTCTCAGATGCATCGTGCGTTGCCACCAACCTTGAGGTGTGGGTGTCCTTTATGAATATGGACACCCTCCTTTCTTGGTGTTGTCCGGATTTTGGGGCGGGCGTATGATATGGTGAAACCTGTTAGTGCTGGGGTGCTCTCAGGAGCCTTGAACCAGGTTTCTGTCACAGCACAGACATCGATGTTCTCCATATTGAGAAGGGCCTCGAGTCGTGCATCTTGAGATTGAGACTTCTGGCATTGAGCAGCATTACCCTTAGTTTTTTCCTTTTGGTGTTCTAGGGTGGTAGGTTTAGAATTTGAGCCTTGCCTAAAAAGGCACTATGGGGGTGGCAAGAGCCTTTGCCAATATCCGGAAGCCCAGGGTGACAGGTGCAAGCCGTCCCTTGAAGCAGCGTGGCTTGTCCAGCATGTCATCCCAGGCAGACAGACATTGGATCCCCTTTGAATGACACCAGAATTTAAGCCAATTATTAAAGCTGATCATCTTATCACTGTATTGTGGCATCATTCTAGGTGAAGGTAGGATACTGCTCAAGGTCAGGGTCATACCTGCCTGGGTTACATAATCAGAGAGCTCCTCGAGGTCCCTTTTCATGTAGTCCAAGTCTCAGGTCGTTGACACCAGCGTGGACAATGACTGAGTCGTACTTGTACCTGCTGTTGAGAGACCTGAGTGCTTGCGTTATGTGGCGGATTCTAGCGCCCGACAGGCAGCTTACTGTGACCTTCTCCTTACTCAGTCTGGTGGCGGGACGTCAGTGTGTCTGACTATGGAATCACCAATGACAAGTGTGTCTGGCATTTTGTTTGGCCTTAAGGGCTGTGACTGTTTGACACTCTGACTGTGTGGTCTATGTGTTGCATGTGTTGGGTCGTGAGGTGGTAGTTGTTTGGGTGTCTGCTTTGGTGGCCTGTGCTGTTTTGGTAAATTTTGACCAGAGCCTCAGTATGTCTTTGTGTGAGTATGTGTATGATTTGAAGTTGTGATGGTACCATGTGTGACTGGGTATGTATTGTGTGTGGTTGCCTTCTCCTCCTGTCTGGTCTTGCCAGTCCTATGTTGAGAGCTCAGCCTCCAGTTTGGCCGTATAGTTGCATCTCGCATGTATTTGTGTTTTGTGGGAGAAGGAGAGGATTGTCTGTGTACATGAGGCAATTGTAACATTGCCTCAATATTCTCAGGTTCACCAGTTGAGCTGGAGAGGACATTAGCAACTGAGGCCTCGACATACTAGAAGTAGTAGATAAAGAACTTTCAAAGGACTCCGGGGAAGTGGGTTTGGGCTGGTGGGGTACTATCTATAATAAGAGTGCTTTATCAAGGTGCAAGTACTGTAGAGTAAGTGCTAGGCTTAGATAGAGAATAGTCTACTTGGGAATCAAGTAGATGAACTTTTCAGTTATAGGATATGCTGGTTAGATCAGCAGTACAGTTTAAGCGTTTTATAGCAGGGGGAAGGGGCTAATTGGCCCAAAACTACCAATGGACTACTAGTTTCTGGCTGAAACTTCACCAAACAAAAAGCCGCCGCTCAGTGCTTCCCACTCCCACTGGTAAGCAAAGAAACTTCCCTCCTTCCTAATAAGGCAATGGATCAGTAACAGGAACTAAAAACAAAGCCCAAGGATCAGCAACTCTGAAACTGGACTACTCTAGTTCAGTAAAGTGGGAAAACAAGAGATTTTTTTGTTTTATTACAGAGATAAGGAAAAAAACAGACAGTAAATGCTATAAATGCTGTAAATCGGCTAGCGCACTTTAGTGTGTAGCCTACAGAAACAATTTGCAACAATTAGTAACTTAAAGTGCAATAAACAGTGTAACAAGGAGAGTTGAGTGCTTGTATCAGTTTAAGGCTTCCTAGTGCTTTCCAGCAGGTTTTAAAGCAAGTGCTAGTCACAGGGATGCTTAAAGGGTCTATATTATATCATTGAACGCTTAAAAAAGCGAACGCTGATTGAGCGACCTAATTTAAGCGAAAGCTTACAATCTCAAACTGTCAGATCAGTGATTTTTTTCCCAGGGGAAAAAATTGCTGATCCAAAACACATACACGCAGCACAAGCACACCAAACAAACAGAAATCCACACACATACACCTAAAATCTGATACCTAACCCTACACTAAACTATGCACACACCACTAACTACCCACTTACCTTAACCCAAACCCTAACCCTAAGGTCCGTCACTATCGCACACTCACCTTACCCGCTCCCTAACCCTAACTCACTTAAATCCGCCCTAACCCTCATGTCCACTCAATTGCACACACACCTAACCCGAACCCTAACTCACCTAAATCACCCTAACACTCACATCCACACAATCGCACACTTACCTGAATCTGACCAGTAACTTTCCACCATAACACTGAAAATACCGAAGCAACAGAAACGGACAACTGAATTCTTTCTCTAGGAAAAAATTCAAGTTTCTGCTGCTTTGATATTTTGCAGTTTCGCGAAAATAAGTTCGATCAATCAGCGTTCGCTTTTTTAAGCGTTCGAGGATATAATATAGACCCTGCTTAAAGGTAAGATGAAAAAAATGATTTATCCTAAACACTGCAGTGTGCACTAGAGGAGTTAGATGTGAAAGTAGGTAACTTAAGTTTTTCCTGTCTAAAAAGTTAAGTTTTAGTGGAGAGTCACTATTTTTAAAACAGATTGAAAGGGGGTGGTCACGTTTGTATTCTGGTATTATGAACTACAGTAGGATGGACAATAAATTTAAATAGTTGAAGGGGAGTGATTTCACAAAATGATAATTTTGTGCTTACTCACACAAGCCAGTAAAAACAGAGAGAAAATGAGATATATGGTCAAATTAACATAAGGGGAAGGCAACTAGAAAGTCAGTGGTGTTTAAGAACACTACAGTAACCGGGTGGGAGAATGGTGAAAAAAATTCTGCCTGACTCAAAAGAGACAGAGCTGTGGTCTCTTTTCAAGTTTTAATATGCAGTTAAAAGCAGAATACAAGTAAAACACAAGGTAATTAAAACAAATCACAGTATTCAAAATAGAAAAAGGCAATAAAGTAATACAACAAATAAAAAGCAAATTAACCTTTCCCTCACAGCAAAGATGTAGCAGAGTCTGGGTGAGCCTTTCTAGTAAAGCTCTGAAATTATTTATTTTACCCCTTAAGTAGAAGGTTTAGTTCCTAGCTCTACCCCCTCAGTTCACAGATGATTAACCTTAACTGACCTGTTCTATTGACCTGTACTAATTTCTGCCTGACACACAAGAGACAGAGCTGTGGTCTCTTTTCAAGTTTTAATATGCAGTTAAAAGCAGAATACAAGTAAAATGCAAGGTAAATAAAACAAATCGCAGTAATCAAAATAGAAAAAGGCAATAATGTAATACAACAAATAAAAAGCAAACTAACCTTTCCCTCATATCAAAGTTTAGAAGAGTCTGAGTAAGCCTTTCTAGTAGATTGTACATTACACTCTGCTTGATTGTACATTGGACTCTGCATATTCATTACAATGTATATAGTATATATTGTACATTACACTCTGCTTGATTGTACATTGGACTCTGTGTATTCATTACAATGTATATAGTATATATTGTACATTACACTCTGCTTGATTGTAGATTGGACTGTGCATATTCCCTACAATGTATATAGTATATATTATACATTACACTCTGCTTGATTGTACATTGGACTCTGCGTATTCATTACAATGTTTATAGTATATATTTTACATTACACTCTGCTTGATTGTAGATTGGACTGTGCGTATTCACTACAATGTATATTGTATATTCTGTACATAACACTCTGTTTGAGCATTGCACTGTGCTTGTTCACTGCAATGTATATAGTATATGTTGTACATTACACTGCTTGATTGTACATTGGACTTTGCATATTCACTGTAATGTATATAGTACATATTGGACATTACACTCTGCTTGATTGTACGTTGGACTGCGCGTATTCATTCCAATGTATATAGTATATATTGGACATTACACAGTGCTTGTTTGTAGATTGGACTGTGCATATTCACTACAATGTATATAGTATATATTGTACGTTACACTCTGCTCGATTGTACGTTGGACTGTGCGTATTCAATACAATGTATATAGTGTATATTGTACATTACACTCTGCTTGATTGTACGTTGGACTGTAAGTATTCACTACAATGTATATAGTATATATTGTACTTTACACTCTGCTTGATTGTACATTGGACTGTGTGTATTCACTACAGTGTATATAGTGTACGTTACATTCTACTTGATTGTACATTGGACTGTGGGTAATCACTACAATGTATATAGTATATATTAGATATTACACTCATCTTGATTGTACATTGGACTGTGCATATTCACTACAATGTATATAGTATATATTGTACATTACACTCTGCTTGATTAAATATTACACTGTGCTTGTTCACTACAATATATATGGCATATATTGTACATGACACTCTGCTTGATTGTACATTGGACTGTGCGTTCTCACTACAATGTATATAGTATATATTGTATGTTACAATCATGAGCAGACAGGTGATCCGCTGTGGAGACCCCTAAATGGGAAAACCTGAAAGAAGAAGAAGACACTCTGCTTGATTGTACATTGGACTGTGGGTATTCACTAAAATGTATATAGTATATGTTGTACGCTACACTCTGCTTGATTGTACATTGGACTGTGCATCTTCACTACAGTATGTATAGTACATATTGTACATTGCACTCTGCTTGATTGTAAGTTGAACTGTGTGTATTCACTACGATGTATATAGTATATATATTGTACATTACACTCTGCTTGATTGTACATTGGACTGTGCGCACTCACTACAATCATATCTCTCAACTGTCCAGATTTTCGCAGAATGTCCAGATTTTTGCCTCTTATTTGTAGTCTATTCTTCATAAAATTTGTGGTTTTCTGACAAATCACTAAGGATTGAAGTCACTAAATAATACTAAATAATCACAGACATTTGAGTTTCAGACTTCATATCCTTCAGAAAATATATAATAATACAAAATCTGTCATTCTAGCAAATTTCTAAGTTTATAGGAGCAATATTTAAAATCTGTCCCTATTTTTGGGCCTTTGCCACCCGTTATTTATGGTTTTGTCCAGATTTCTTGCACTGAGAGGTTGAGAGGTATGACTACAATGCATATAGTATGTATTGTACATTACACTCTGTGTGATTGTACATTGGACTTTGCGTATTCACTGCAATGCATATAGTATATATTGTACATTACACCCTGCTTGATTGTACATTGAACTGTGCGTATTCACTACAATGTTTATAGTATATATTGTACATTACACCCTGCTTGATTGTACATTGGACTGTGCATATTCACTGCAATGTATATAGTATACATTGTACATTACATTCCGCTTGATTGTACATTGAACTGTGCGTATTCACTACAATGTTTATAGTATATATTGTACATTACACTCTGCTTGATTGTAGATTGGACTGTGCATATTCACTACATTGTATATAGTACATATTGGACATTACACTCTGCTCGATTCTACATTGAACTGTGCGTATTCACTACAATGTTTATAGTATATATTGTACATTACACCCTGCTTGATTGTACATTGGACTGTGCATATTCACTGCAATGTATATAGTATACATTGTACATTACATTCCGCTTGATTGTACATTGAACTGTGCGTATTCACTACAATGTTTATAGTATATATTGTACATTACACTCTGCTTGATTGTAGATTGGACTGTGCATATTCACTACATTGTATATAGTACATATTGGACATTACACTCTGCTCGATTCTACATTGGACTGTGCATATTCACTACAATGTATATAGTATACATTGTACATTACATTCCACTTGATTGTACATTGAACTGTGCATATTCACTACAATGTTTATAGTATATATTGTACATTACACTCTGCTTGATTGTAGATTGGACTGTGCTTATTCACTACAATGCATATAGTATACATTACACTCTGCTTGATTGTAGATTGGACTGTGCTTATTCACTACAATGCATATAGTATACATTGTACATTACACTCTGCTTGATTGTACATTGGACAGTGCGTATTCACTACAATGTATATAGTACATATTGGACATTACACTCCGCTCGATTCTACATTGGACTGTGCGTATTCACTACAATGTATATAGTATATATTGCAAATTACACTTCGCTCGATTCTACATTGGACTATGCGTATTCACTACAATGTATATAGTACATATTGGACATTACACTCCGCTCGATTCTACATTGGACTGTGCGTATTCACTACAATGTATATAGTACATATTGGACATTACACTCCGCTCGATTCTACATTGGACTGTGCGTATTCACTACAATGTATATAGTATATATTGTACATTACACTCCGCTCTATTCTACATTGGACTGTGCGTATTCACTACAATGTATATAGTACATATTGGACATTACACTCCGATTCTACATTGGACTGTGCGTATTCACTACAATTTATATAGTACATATTGGACATTACACTCCGATTCTACATTGGACTGTCGTATTCACTACAATGCATATAGTATATATTGGACATTACACTCCGCTCGATTCTACATTGGACTGTGCGTATTCACTACAATGTATATAGTACATATTGGACATTACACTCCGCTCGATTCTACATTGGACTGTGCGTATTCACTACAATGTATATAGTACATATTGGACATTACACTCGATTCTACATTGGACTGTGCGTATTCACTACAATGTATATAGTATATATTGTATATTACACTCCGCTCGATTCTACATTGGACTGTGCATATTCACTACAATGCATATACACAGTTTTTTTCTGTGCAATTAGTTTGAACTGCTCTGTTGTTGCTTACGTTTGTGTATTTTCTTGTTTGTGAAATGTTTTGTATTTGACCCAGGTTGAGCCTGAATTGGGCACTACTGGTCAGTGCATTACCCCAGTAAATAGAAATGAATGAATGAATGAATGAATGAACGAATGAATATTTCAGTAGCTTCATCGGAATTTTCAGAAGTCAAAGCATCAGCGGTCTGACACTTTCAGAGTAGTAGGAAGTATTAATTTGTTCCTTTCCTTTCTTTGCGTACATTTTTGTTGCTTCTACAAACATGTTTCAGAGTTAACTTTGAGTAATCATACTCACTGCATAAAAGTCATCCAGAGTCTGATAGTTTTCTTCGCCTAACGTTTTAGCGAGTGTGTCAGTCATTGTTGGCAGCGACTTCCCATATTTAACATTTGACTGTGGCATTAACAGATGCTTCATCCTTCCTCACCATTACATCCCTAACCATTCCTTTGCAAAGCGTATCCTTTCAGCCATCTTAGTGTTCACAGAATCCATCAACTCTTTCCCTTTATGACTTTTCAAAACCCCAAATAATCACAAATTTTGCTGTCTTCTATTATCTACCTTTACAGTTATCAGTTACTTTTTACCTCTCCTGCTCAGTTTGTTTTACTGTTCTTCACTGCCTTATACTGAATCTCAAGAAAATGGCGTTTATTAGGAACTCTGTAGCCTTCATTTCAAACAATTCCAGACAGATCGGATATACAGCAAACAATGCCATAAAGTCTACACGGTCATTTTTCACCATGTACGCACTGCAGTGCGGAAACATTTAGATTCTGTAAGCGCTGTGTAGAGGCACACACTACTGAGCAAAGAAGTTAAACACTGTGGTATGCTAATTACAAAAAGCAGGTGAATTGCATGCTAATTAACCTATCCAAAACAGCACAGTTTAGCTATTCAACAAACCATAAAGCATCCATGTAGACTCTGTTGTTTTTTCCTGCGGATTCCAAAATTTTTGCAATATAGACATGGAAAAGTCTACACGGACAGAATGTTGGCGGCTGCTGCTGCTTTAATTCATTTGTATGTGCAACAAGCTGAAGCCATTGCTGCTGCTGCTGACAGGCATAAGCCAGGAAGAAATGTTTTTAGACCCCATTTAACTTTTCACAACCTACATGCTGTGGAAATTGTGGGGCGCTGCAGGGTGGACAGGGACACAGTACAGGAACTCACTGACCTCAGCTGTCCTCAACTCCGAGCCAGAGCCAACCGAGGGAACCCGCCCCAGTAGAGAAAAAAGTACATGTAGCCTTTAGAATCCTAGCTACAGGTACCTTTCAGAGGACAATAGAGGACATGCTGGGGGTGTCACAGGCATCAGCATCCAGGATCCTCCACCATTTCCTGAATGCTATGTTCCAACATGCCAGTGACCACATATATTTTCCCCGTGGTTCTGAGGAGAGGGCCAGATATATGCAGGAGTTCTACTGTGTAGCACACTACCCTGAAATACTGCCATAGATTGCACACATGTACAAATTAAAGCACTGCCCGGGGAATAGGGTAGGCTCTACATTAACAGAAAGGACTACTACTCTATCAACTGCCAAGTCATGTGTAATGCTAAGGGAATAATCTTGAATGTGAGTGCTGGCAACCCTGGCAGTTACCACGACTCACATATCTGGCACACCTCTCAACTGTCAGGAACAAAAAGATGCAGAGCCAGCAAAACGGTGACAGAAAAATTGTATTGAATAAAAATCACAGCATATTACAAACCGGTTTCGGCTGGCGTAGCACAGCCTTCTTCAGTGTACAAAAAGTCTCTCAACTGTACCAGATGTTTGCTAGGAATGATATCTCACAAGAGCATTTACTGGGGGATGCAAGCTATGCACTGGAACTGTGGCTGATGACACCCATCAGAAATGCGCACGCACCCACATAAGACTGCCATAATGAGGCACACGCACAAACTAGAAATGTCACAGAGCATATGTTTCGGCTGCTGAAGTCACAGTTCTGGTGCCTTAATGCATATGTGGCTGCCCTGCAGTACAATCCATGGACACCTACAGGACAGTTCACAGTATGTGTTATGCTAAACAAGATAATCCTGAGAAAACAGCTTCAGCAGGATCAGCAAAGAGAAGGCGCGTACATCCCACCTCCAATGCCATGGTCGCCATATCCACAGGCAGATGAGGAGTCACAGGGGGAACCACAAACTGCTGTGGGTGTAGGCAGATGTAAGCATGCTTAGTATGCCCTTACACTGTCAAAGAAACAATGCTTAGCAGACTAACTCACCACCTAAGGGCGTAAAACTTTCCTCCTACTCACATACATGTAGTAACATTGACGGCAGGCAATACTCACATACATGTAGTAACATTGACGGCAGGCAATACTCACATACATGTAGTAACATTGACGGCAGGCAATACTCACATACATGTAGTAACATTGACGGCAGGCAATACTCCCATACATATAGTAACATTGACGGCAGGCAATACTCACATACATGTAGTAACATTGACGGCAGGCAATACTCACATACATGTAGTAACATTGATGGCAGGCAATACTCACATACATGTAGTAACATTGATGGCAGGCAACTCACATACATGTAGTAACATTGATGGCAGGCAATACTCGCATACATGTAGTAACATTGATGGCAGGCAATACTCGCATACATGTAGTAACATTGATGGCAGGCAATACTCGCATACATGTAGTAACATTGACGGCAGGCAATACTCACATACATGTAGTAACATTGACGGCAGGCAATACTCACATGTAACATTGATGGCATGCAATACTCACATGCATGTAGTAACATTGATGGTAGGCAATACTCACATGCATGTAGTAACATTAATGGCAGGCAACTCACATACATGTAGTAACATTGATGGCAAGCAATACTTATATACATGTAATAACACTGATGGCAGGGAACTCACACAACCATTACCTCCCCATGTATTGGTTGTGTACTGCTTGTATCAGACAGAGTTGGCCCTGAACTAAAACTGTCAACTGCTGCATTTACAAGGTAAGTCCTTAACCTGTAGTGTATTGTTTAATAATATGACTGTGTGGTATATCATTGTATTTCATTACTTGGTCCAGTAAGGTAGTAAAAAGGGAAGATCTGTACAGAACTTACCTTAACATGTGGCAGCAGAGACTTATTTGACTTCTATGTCATTACTAAGTAGTAGGCCTCAGGCATCAAAGATTCACACAGTCATACCTCTCAAAAGTACTGATGATCACTGCATGCCCGCAGTTCAGCACCACACATTTGTACTGGAATATCAGTAAAGAGAGAAGTTAGAAAGTAATAATGCACATTGCAGTTTCTGACTTCACAATCCTCACAAGATCATTCTCTATAAAGCTGGGAAATTTTGATGCTATCAACTGTCTAACTTTCAAAGGTCAATATAAGTCTAAGCTACAATTACCAGTTCAACACCACAAATGCAGATATACTAAGCACTAAGTTATCTATACACCTTGAGCATCAGACACAAAGCTTTTGTATCCCTTACTCCAAAATACAGAAAACAGGGATATGGCACAGTTATAACTTGCCTAGGGCATTGTGTGGGGTTGCAGGAAGCCTAGGCTGACACAAAAGATCAATGAGTGTGTGTGAGTAAGAAAGAGAAGAAGGCAGATATGTGCATAAACCTACAAATGGCCAGTGAGACAAAATGAGTAACTGTTTTGTGTGTCTGTAGGAGTCCTCCAGGTGAAATTGGTGTGTCAGTATCTGCATGAACGAAGCCAAGCTCTGCGCTGGCTGTACATCTTGGTATGTCAGACAGGTGTGAGCCATGCATGTTAGAGGTTTACGTTCATCATTGTCATCCCCACCCATGAAAACTGGCTTTCCCAAGAGTTGCACTGGCACGTCCACGTCCATGGTCAGATGCAGTGCTGCTAACTGAATGTGACTGATGTCTGCTGGATACATTCCCTTCACAGGGACACCCAGGGCCCCAGGGCCATGACCCCATAGCCTGCCACATTTAGGTGTGGACATTAAATTCACTTACTGATAGAGCAGTGGAAGTACCACTATGGGAGCGTGATCTGGCATGGCCACGTTGATGATGTGTCTGACCTACTCCCACGAGGATATTGTTCCCCTCCCATCAGACGTTCCATCAAAGACACTGCTTGTTCCATGAAAGATACCCCTCAGTCCATCACAGACACCCCTCATTCCAATGTGTCTTTCTTCCATTCCAGTGAATCGGCAAAACAGTGGAGGCAGTCATGCATGTCAGACTGTGCCACAATCCTGAGCATTTGTCTGGAGCACCTATGGGATGTGTAAGTCTCCATGACGGGCCTAAATATGCATAGAGTGGCACAGGAACAGACACCTGCAACAGCTGGAGGAGGGACAGCAGGACAGCCTCTGAGCACCCCCTATCAATCCTTCTGCATGGCACCTCACCCACACTTTGTCTTAGGCCAGACTCAACAGGCACTGAAGCCGCAGTAACCACACTTCCCTGATCAATGTCCTTGCCCTCCATCTGTCCAATATCTGTGGACTCACTGGACTGGGTAGGCATAGGCCTACTGGCTGTGTCCGATGGAAATGAGGGGATGGCTTTATGTCAACCTCCGTGTCAGATTCAACCTTTGCACCCCCCGAGTGTGCCTCAGTTGGCTACCATCATCATCAGAGACTACTGATACACTGACATCAATTGGCACAGGGCCCATATTCCCACTTGATCAACTCTGTGATCAAAAGCAAGAAATCAAGAAATGCAGGGATAAATGAATACCTGCACAGCTATGGTGCAATATATGCTAACAAACTAACAGTGCTGCCACTATTACAGACAGTACAGCAATACACACAACAGGCCTGAGATCAATATCACACACTATGGTATTTCTTTAAATTGCTTAGCAGTACTGACATAAATGTTTGCCTTACCATCTGCAGATGAGATACTCCTCTGTAGTCCAGATGGTCATGGAAGAAGTTAAGCAAGAGGTAATGACAACATCATCACAATTAACAGTAACAGAGGGGGTAATACATTTACCCGTTTATATGTCCATTAACTATAATTTCAACAAGAATGTGGCTGCCAAGTTTAACCTAAGCTTATAACTGTAGCAATTTTCAATCCCCCCATAAAAAGACACGTCCCACAGAATTAACTTATTGATTTCAATTGTTATACTATACATATTCAACTGTTCAGATACCAAAGCCTACCTGGAAGCTCCTCCTGGGATTTGCTTGCTGTTTCAGAAACTACTACTCTGACATCCACGACATGCTGTACTGCACTCTCATGGAAGCTTTCTGGATCTCTGATATTGGCCAGGTTCCCTAGCAGGCCCTCCCCAGTAACCATTTGGTCATGGCCCACTGCAGCTGCTCTCCTCTGTGCAGATGAGATTATGTCAGTGGCCCTGTGTCGCACCTGCTTGTTTGTCCTGCAGTGGCCACCCACGTCATTGACATCATCTACTGTCTGCTGCCATATTCACATCCTGCGTGCTATATCTCCCAGTTCTCTTTCCAGCCGAAAAACATCATGTTGCCTAAACCCATCCACAATCACTTAGTTCTTGACATTGGTGAACGGGGGTCTCCATGGATTGACAAGCCTGGGTAGCATACTCATAGGTGTCCTAAAAAACAACATAATGATAATACACATAAGTATCACATAACTACAAAATAACTTTTTCCAGATAAAACAGAAAAGGTAGCGAGTCAGTATTGCCCACTGGAGAAACATAAAATAGTCTTGAGATGTGAAATACTAACAACAGGCAGAATACAAAACAAGGAGAGTAACAAGGGCAACATAGCCTTGTTTGTGCCATAACAGTAAATCACCTTTGCCCCCCCCCACAAAAGAACAATCCATCCTTGTTTGTGCCGTAACAGTAACTCAACTTTGCTCACCCCAAAACCAACAGTCTGGCCTTGTTTGTGATGTAACAGTAACTCAGCTTTGTTGTCCCCACCCACAAAAGAACACTCCATCCTTGTTTGTGCCCTAACAGTAACTCACCTTTGCTCCCCCCACCCGCAAAAGAACTGTCTATCCTTGTTTGTGCCATAACAGTAACTCACCTTTGCTCCCCCCAAAAGAACAGGAAAATGACACATTTTGCTAACAAATCATATTTGAAATGCTAAAAGTGCTATCAAAGAAACTGTGCCTGAAACACGTGTGCATATTTATCACAGAGCATTCCATTTACATGTATTGGCAATCATATATACCTCTGAAATGGCTTGGCAAACATGCCCATGCCATCAGTACACTTTTAACTAATGCATACAGATAAAAATGTAAAATCCTTTGCTTCAGAATTTTCTTAAATACATTCTAGGATATACAATATGTAGCTGAACAAATGAAAGCATACCTTCTGAAGTTCAGTACTCCTTTGTGCAGCTATATCCCAAAGTAATAGCATATCTTCACTATTCTCCACGTAAACAAGTCTCTTCACCATCAGTTTGCCTAGCTACATGGCTTCCTTTTTATATGGTGTAGATTTTCAGCATGGTGAAGATGCAAATAAGTTGTGAACTCATTAATTATTGCTGAATCACAAGCAATTGGATCCATATAGGGATGTAAACATAGTGCAGCCACTCCTTCAGTGTTTGATTTTAATGGATTGCATCTGTGACTGATTAGTGGTTGGGAGAAGGAAAACACAACAGCACTGCAGGTTGCCTTACTTCCAGTGGGTGTGTTAGGTCACATCTATAAAGTGTTAGATGTATGGTTGGAAATGTAAATAAGCAGCATACAAGTCACAGGTTGTGTTTCTTCACATCCAACCTGACCTTCATTTTTTTTGTCAACTGTATATGATACTATTTCCACTTAATATCCCCACACATTTTAAGGACGATGATATAGAATGGCTTACACATTGCATGTCTCAGATTACTGCTCAGATAAATGATCCTTGCTGTAAAGCTGTTTGTGAGGCAAAGAGAGATAAGGCACCCATCCTATGTTCTAAAGGTGCATTTTTTAGAGTTTGTATGTCATAGGTTGCTTTTCCTCATTTCGACTACCTCTTCCTTTTCTTTCTTTGCTTTCTTTCTTTTTTTTTTTTTTTTATTGGCCAGTGTTTGCAAGATGCACCTCCTAGAGCAAGCATGGAGATGGAGGCAAATGAATGTCAGGTTTATATATGCTTATCTCGTTTGCATGAAACATGACAGTGCGCAAACTGTTCAACTGGCCAGACAGGACCCAGGCAGCCAAAAATAGAAACTGGATGCTTTCAATTAATACAGTTGGGCTTTGTGCAAACCCGATAAGCAACATTGCACTGAAGTTAACAGGGATACCTTAAGAATGATTAGTAAAATAGGGAATGTCATGTAACTGATCCTGGTTGGAGTACAGATGGCCCTGTGCTCTAGTACAGAGTGTGCAACATTTGTTTTATTGCTGTGACATTGCAGTTTATAACAATGAGCTGCAACAT
Source organism: Protopterus annectens (assembly GCF_019279795.1). Classification (NCBI taxonomy): domain Eukaryota; kingdom Metazoa; phylum Chordata; order Ceratodontiformes; family Protopteridae; genus Protopterus; species Protopterus annectens. The sequence continues at coordinate 327,533,596 of NC_056744.1, read as the reverse complement.
AGACAAGTGTTTTTTCAACCTTCTTGTAGCAGCAAATGTAAGCATAGGACTACCATACACATGGTCCTGGCTTCGAATACAGCATATTCCATACACTTTCCATTATAGTCACCCTCACTTATAACAGTTGATATTGTGTAGCTGATATTAATTATATGTATGAGGTCTGATGCACTAGTATTGTATCAGTTATGTATTCTTTTATCTATGTATTATCACATTTATTCTCAAATGTATGACTGTGTGTATATTATGTACTATATTTCTGAAAGTATATTTCTGCTATCTGGACTGACATGGCCTTCACATTTGTCTAACACACATACACAGCTGCCTGTACATCCAATAACCTTGAATTTGCTTTGTTCACTACTGCTGCGCTCTGCTTAATATCGTACAAAAACTGTGCTCACTGATGACCACTGTGTTTATGCAGTGGTAAGTGGAGCATGGCAGTTTCAAACAGTGTGCACACTCTCAGTAAACGTGATGACTGGAATTGGTGGGAAAGCATTATTCTCCATTGCTTTATATCCGTGGCAGACATGGCATGTGTTTGTGGGAAGGTGTCAGGTTTAGGGCACAGAGATGGGGTCTCAGGAGTCCAAATTTCTTATTGGACTGCTAGTTAAGAACTACAGTGCCAGGCAGAGTTCTGTAGTCTGTATACTTACATAGGTAGGGGTTCTGTTCTTACTGCTGAAAACTGTGTGTGTATGTGTGTGTGTGTCTGTTTGTCTAGCTAGAAGAGTAGAAATGTGTATCCTGCAGTTACCACTCCAATCCCATGAATTGACAGTATTTTGATACTTGCACATACCCTGCAGATCCATTTCATGCAGACCTCTCGACTTCTACTCTCCAACATGCATGGCTGATTTCATCCACTGTAAGTTGACCTGCAGTCATGTAAAAGTCATACTGTGCTGTGGTGCTTGTGTAAATTACTGTGTTCTGTAGTATGTATACTTAAGTAAGGGTTCTTTTCTCACTGCAGTCAAGTGTGTGTGTGTGTGTGTGTGTGTGTGTGTGTGTGTGTGTGTGTGTGTGTGTGTGTGTGTGTGTGTGTGTGTGTGTGTGAGTGTGTGTGTGTGAGAGCTGTTGCTTGACATTAGAGAGATCATTTTACACCAGTGTGCATGACACTATTATATTCTCCAACAGATACTGCTGATATCAGCTATAACATGTTGTCTGAGGCACTCCAAGTTGGACTTGAGCTGTGGTGCTTGGGTAAAGTAATGTATTCTATAGTCTATGTACTTAGATAAGCAGGGGCTCTATTCTCACTGCAGTCAACTGTATGTGTGTGTGTGTGTGTGTGTGTGTGTGTGTGTGTGTGTGTGTGTGTGTGTGTGCGTGTGTGTGTTTGTGCACTTGCTTGACAGGGAGTGTTGTCAATGGTGTATTTACCAGGAAATTCCACTTTGCATAAGGCACAAATCCTGGCACATTCTGTATTTGTTGGTAGACTGTATGGCTCTGGCACCAATCATTTGAGTGTGTTAGCCCCTCTTATACTTTAGTCACGTCATTGGTGGACTCAATGATTGCAACCAGTATGCATGAATCAGCAAACCTGGTAAGCCACAGGTTGTATTTTATAGCCTAGACTGTTGAGAAATAGATTCCAAACAGTATGATCCCAGCAGAGATCCTTGGGGTACACCAGTGGTGACAGCTGCAATGGTAGAGGTTGATTCACCAACTTTCATAGTATGTAGTCTGTCGGTGAAGACATTGGTTAACCATCTAGTGATGAAAATTGTGATCCTCAGCTGGTAGCGTTTGTCAATGATACCTGAGTAGTGCGATTGTGTCCAAACATAGGACAGATTAAGATAGGCAGTATGCATTGTCTTACCTTCATGCAGGCCTATCACACAGAAACAATGGGCTGTGACAACATCACAGATCACCTGTAGCATGACTCAGAACATACGCCTACCTGACATGGTGTGATACACACTTCAACAAACCCTCCAGATGGACTATGTTCCCATAGAAGGGTGTACATTGACATGCATCCACCTGAGTGGGCTGGGGGCAGCACCTGAATCATGCATGTATAGACACATCCTGACTCTCCTGATCTGTGAGGTAGACCAACATGTCATCATGGACCTCCTCCAAATGGATACTAGTAATATCCTGGCTGTGTGCAACAGACGTGTGAGGTTTTAATGCTACATCAATGTCTGTAACATCTGTCAGATGTCCTCAAAGAGCATCATCATGTGGAATTTGAAAAGGCCAAGGCAGTCGACAGGAGTCCACGCTGAAGTATTCACTCCACAATGACACATGTGGACATCAACACCTATATCACTAGGTAGGTAGAACAGTGGATCACATACATGGCATCAGAATATGTATAAATGTGTGAAATTACCTATATCTCATGTCCAGTTATCAAGTGTGTACATCAGGCCTGTCTGCTAAGCTGTTTCCTGTCCATGATTGAAATCACAGATGTCAAGAATGACATGCAAATCCCGTGTCCCAACAGCTGTTTGGAGGACTACAGATTGTGGATAGTAACTGATTCCAAATGTGCTATTAGTATAATAAAGACAGTATCAACACACATCAAAGATTGCTACCACAGCCATGACAACACATGAGATGAAAAAAAATGGGGATTTGTTTTTGTGATGATGTGTAACTGAAGTGTACAGTGTTTGTCACTGTGAGCTGTCACACATCTATTTGTGCATACCTAGATATTTGTTTTGTTCCATAAACATTACTGTCTGATGGCACAGAATCCCCATCAAGGTGTAATACCACATGCATGTGTGATATCTGTTTTGGTGATACACTCATGACATACACAGTTGTTTAACGACATTGATGACATGGTTTGCATTCATGACATTGTGGATTGTTCCATATATATCTCTGCCATGCATACCAGTCAACTAGCCTGTAGTGATCATAATGTCAAGTGTGTCTCCTCACACCTCCTGCATATGTTAGTGTCAGGAGACAGGAGAGTGTGCTTAATTACACTCATAGATTGCTGAAATGTCCTAATAGTTGTACAAGTGTGTTGGTGTAGGACCATCTATACTCAGTCAGAAACACATATGTTGTAAAAGAGACATGGGTATTACTGGTGGTATTATTCTGATATTGTCCATGATTCTGTGTGATGGTTTTACTGTTGGCCATGAGCCTGTATCTGTGTCCTACTTGTTGGTAGCCTCTGCTGACAATACAGGTTTACTCAGGCAACTCAGTTTGCACAACTTCACAATATGCACCCAACCGAAAATGTATTTATCATCCATGATTCATGTCCTCTCCATTGTTCATGTCTGATACATGTCCTCTCCATTGTTCATGTCTGATACATGTCCTCTCCATTGCTCATGTCTGATACATGTCCTCTCCATTGTTCATGTTTGATACATGTCCTCTCCATTGTTCATGTCTGATACATGTCCTCTCCATTGTTCATGTTTGATACATGTCCTCTCCATTGTTCATGTCTGGATGCTTATACCACACAGGCATCCTCCACTGTTATGTCACCTTGTGTGACAGTCACATTGCATACATTTGTCACTGTGCAGTCCGTACTGTGCCATGTGGAGATATGATTAGTGTTTCTGCTGCAACTGTCTTTCTTGTACATTTCTTCATGTGTGGTACATTACAGTGTTTCACCTGTCCTCTTTCCTGGTGTTCATCCCTAAACTTCATCTGTGTGTCCCTATTCAATAAATACACTTCCCATGACTGTTTCTTATAAATGGCATGTACCCTTACAGATCATTGACTCAGCATGTATAGAATGTCCTGAATGGGATTCCATAATACTCTGTTCTATATACACTGCCTTTCCTGTGCCTGCAACACGTACATTAATATATGAAAAACACTATCCTCTCACAGAATAATACATTTATATATGAAAAACCCTGATGGTTGGTGTGGCATTCCACGCAATCCTGCTAGCCCAGTATGCTGAAGTGTACATGTATACTGTCCTGCCTGTCCCCGCAACATAATATATTTATATATAAAAATCCCTGGTGGTCCGTGTGGCATTCCGCGCAATCCCGCTAGCCCAGTTTGCTATGCTGTAACTAAATTTGCTATCCATGTTGCTTTACATGGTTTCCTGGCCACCACAAAACCCTGCTTGTTTATGTTTGAAGGCAAGTCACAGCAAGAATATTCATTAAGCACAGCTGCTCACAGCGCAAACACATAAACTACATGTAGGCTTAACGCAAAGCCTGCGTGGAGTTTATTGAATCACAGGGAGGGTTTTATTAAACACATTTGTTCAGTATTACATTGTATATTCACACACATCTTCAACACTTGATATTAACATTAACGATTCACGTGTGTGGAACACTTTTCACAAGATACAATTTGAAGTTACATCAAGCTGTGCATTCATTATCTCCAAGTAAATCTGTTTTTAAAAAAATGCACTTTATCTGCTTTTACTGTATTTGTGTTTCTTCCTACATTATTACCTTATTTTGCTTTTGCCTCTTCTTAAAAGTACTCAATTGTGTTTATTCTGCTGCATTTATTACTGCTTGGTAGTAGCCTGATTAAATTGTAACTGTTATTCTAAGTCATTTGGTTTAAGCACTTGGGCTTCAGACCAGTTGTTTTACATTAAGAAGGTTTGTGGTCTGCACAGTTGTGGTAGGACAAGTAGCTTACATCCTTCTAAGTTGGGAATTGCTGATTGAAGGTTCAGTGTCTGTTACCCTAAACGTGTATTAGTTCTGGTTTAAGCAGTTGGGCTCCTGGCCAGTTATTTTACATTAATAAGGTTTGTGGTCTGCACTCTTGTGGGAGGAGAGGCTAGATTCTACACTTCTGAGCTGGGATTTTCTGTTTAAAGGCTTACTGTGCCTGCTTATTTGAACTGTTTTTCTGATATTGGTGTGCCTTGTCTGCTGAAGCATAGACTAGATTCAGGCCTGCTGAATCTAGCTTTGTTTGTATAACTTGAGCACTAATCCAGGCCATCTTTTTTGGAGAAGGTTCCCCTGCACCCTAGTGGCAGGAGTGTGCGGTCAGAACTTGTCAGATTGAAGACTGCTGGAACAGGGCTCAGTTTTGAGTTTTTTTTACTGGTTAATTGGGTAATTTGTTTAAATAAGTTTGCTTGTTTTCTATTAAAAACAATTCAACTTTATTCATCTGTTTTTACTGTAATTGTGTTTCTTCCCACTTTATTGCCTTATTTTGTTTGTGCTTCTTCTTAAAAGTATTCAATTGTATTATCCTGCTGCAGTTATTACTGCTTGGTAGTAGCCTGAATAAACTGTAACTGTTATTCTAACCCTTTTGGTTTAAGCACTTGGGCTTCAGACAAGTTGTTTTACATTAAAAAGGTTTGTGGATTGCATTATTGTAGCTGGACAGGTAGCTTACATCCTTCTAAGTTGGGAATTGCTGATTGAAGGCTCAGTGTCTGTTATTCAAAAAGCGCATTAGTTCTAGTTTAAGCACTTGGGCTTCAGGCCAGTTATTTTTCATTAAGAAGGTTTGTGGTCTGCACCCTTGTGGGAGGAGAGGCTAGATTCTGCCCTTCTGAGCTGGGAATTTCTGGTTAAAGGCTTATTATGCCTGCTTATTTGATCTATTTCTGAAAATTGTGTGCCTTGTTTGCTGTAGCCCAGAAGTTAGTAGTTTATTGGCCATTTTGGGCTAATTTCTATCTCTTTCCTTTCCCTGCTATAAAAAAATGCATTTGCGCGGTTTTGCGCACCGGGCAGTGCCGGTTAGCTAGGATTAAACTATTCCCAGCTCCATGAAGTCTACTCTTCAATTTTTCCCTTGGAACTAGACAAACTTTCAACTTAAGCACTCAAACCATTCATTTCACAGCCCAGCACTTGCTCAAAACTCATAGCAAGCACTAATTAACCCTAGCACTAGACTCCCTATACTGTCCAGAAGGACAAGGCTCTCTATTCGTCCCTACCAGTCAATCAGTAAAACAGCTCACTTTACCTATTCAGGCATGTCATAAGGGCAGTTTCAGGTGTATTCTCCAGTCCAACTGGTGAATCTGGGCATTTTTAGGCAATGTTATAACTACCTCATGCACACAGACAACCCTCTCCTCCTACCACCAAACACTAATATATGAGAGAGATGCAATTATGCAGCCAAACTGGAGGCAAAGCTCTCTCGACCCAAGACTGGAAATGACAGTCAAGAGGAGAAGGAAAATACTTGCAACACACCACCAGTCTCAAATAGACCTGCTAAACCAACACCTGCAAATAACACACATAAATACACAAAAACATACTCGGAGGCTCTAAATAAAAATCTGCAAAAGCAACAGAGACCTCCAAAGCAGACACCCAAGCAACCTCCACACCCCATCACAAACCATGAAACACATACTTCACATAATCAGTGTGCCACGCAATCACAGCCCTTAAGGCAAAATAACATACCCAACACATTAGTAATAGGCGACTCTGTCAGGCACACTGATGTCCCACTAACTAGGCTGGACAAGGAGAAGGTTACAGTTAGCTGCCTGTCGGGCGCCAGGATCCGCCACATAACACAAGCACTCCGGTTGCTCCAGAACAAGTACAAATATGACTTTGTCATTGTCCATGTTGGTTTGAATGACCTGAGACGTACCTCCCTGGACTACATGAAAAGAGACATGGAAGAGCTCTCTGATCATGTAGCCCAGGCCGGTATGACCCTGAGCCTGAGTAGCATCCTGCCCTCACCAAGAATGATACCACAGTATAAAGAAAAAATGATCAATTTCAACAATTGGCTAAGTTTCTGGTGTCATTCAAAGGGGAGCCAGTATCTGTCCACCTGGGATAACATGCTCGACAAGCCACGTTGCTTCACAAGGGATGGCTTGCACCTGTCACCCTTAGGCTTTCAAATACTGGCCAAGGGTTTTGCCGCCCCATAGTGCCTTTTTTAGGCAAGGCTCAAAAGACAAACCCACCACCGTAAATAGCACAAGTAACCAAAAACTGAGGGTAATGCTACTCAACGCCAGAAGTCTAAACCTCTAAATGCATGCACTTGAGGCACTCCTCAGTATGGAGAACATTGATATCTGTGCAGCAACAGAAACCTGGTTCAAGGCTCCAGAAAGCACCCCAGCACTACCAGGCTATAACTAATACCATAATTTTCGGCCACAGAAACCGGACCAAAACACAAAAGGCAGGGGTGTATCCATATTCATCAAGAATACCCACACCTCCAAATTAGTGGCATAGCACAATGCCTCAGAGATCATCCATGTGCAACTAACAACAGGCAAAACTGCAATTCAAATTCTAGCTTAATACAGATCACCCACCATAACCCAGGACCCCCATTCCGCATTTCTGGAGACACTGGAAAATATGATGGTCTTACCAAACACCCTAATATTGGGTGATTTCAATTACCCAAACATTAACTGGGAGAACTACTCAAGTACTAACTCCCTTGCCCAACACTTCCTAGAATTTATAAACTCGAACACCCTGGATCAACTGGTCAGCACCCCCACCAGAGGTGACAACACATTGGACCTGGTCATCACCAACATGGGCGACCGATGTTCTATACCGGCGGTCAACCCCTCTTTGGTTAGATCAGACCATGGACTAGTCTCTCTGGATATCCACATTCCGCCCCCGCCCCCAATTAAGGAAACCAGTGTGAAAAACTTTTCAAAAGCAAACTTCATGTTACTTAAGACTGAGGTGGAAAGGTTCACAGCCCCCATGCTAAAGGACAACGCTGTCCAAGCTGCCGAATCCCTTACAAAGGCACTCTATGAGCACCTGCAAGAATGCATGGATCATGCTATCCCAAGCAAAACCAAGACTCACTCCTCCGAGAAAAGGAAACTAGTACAGAAAAGAGTAAAATCCCAAGAAGGAAAGACATCCCTGATCAGTATCAGCAAGAATCTACGATCCCTCATAAAGTCATCTAAGGCTAGCTTCGAAAGAAAAATTGCCAAGGACTCCAAAGATAACCACAAAACATTCTTTAGCTATATCAAGAACCTAAGTGGAAACTCTCAGATCTGCTCCGAGTTAGTGCAGAATGGCACAAAATACACTGAACCGACTGATGTTGCCAGTATTCTGGCAGACAGGTTTAGTGCAAACTGCACCCCCGTCTCACCCCCTAAAGGGCCCATAACTATACCAGAAGAATGTAGAGCCCCAGCAATCACTGACACACAGGTTAAAACAGCCCTATCCAAAGCCAAAAATACAGCTTCAGTGGGACCGGACGGTGTCCCAGGCTGTGTCTTAAATGAGCTCCAAAATGAACTAACCCCTCACCTAAGCACACTGTTCAAACTCAGCCTCTCTACAGGCTATGCACCCATACAGTGATGCACAGCTACAGTTATTCCACTTCACAAAGGTGGAGCCACAATGGACCCGGGAACTATCGCCCTATAAGCCTGACTAGTCAGGTCTGCAAGGCTATGGAGCGCATCATCATGGAACTTATTAACAGAGACAATGGGAACCTCCAAACAATGGACCCTACCCAATTTGGCTTTGTTAAGGGCAGATCTTGCCTCCTAAATCTGGTGGACTTCTTTGAGACAGTTACTAAGGCTTTAGATGAGGGAAAGGAGGTCCACACAGCCTACCTAGACCTCGCAAAAGCTTTCAACGCCATTCCCTGTTCTGGTATTATAGACAAGCTCACCAGCCTGAACATAAACTCCTATGTCACGAGATAGGTTGCCAATTGGCTCAGGGATAGAACCCACACGGTGAGAGTTGCAGGCTCTAGGTCTGACTGTAAATCGGTTGCAAGTGGTGTCCCCCAGGGTTCAGTCCTGGGACCCCTCCTGTTCAGTATATACTTCTCAGAGATACAGGCAAGCACAGGAGGACTATGGCTGACCAAGTTCGCAGACGACTGCAAACTGGGGGCCATAATTGACTCTCCGGCTGATACAGGCATCCTTCAGAAGGGTCTCCCTGAGACAGATACCTGGTGTCAAAATCATGGCCTCAAGCTAAATGCCAAAAAGTGCATAGTCATCCCCTTTGTAAAAAAACAAAGCACCCATGAACTACCACATACGTGGTAGTCCCCTAAATACAGAAAATGTAATAAGGGATCTGGGGACCCAAGTAGATAGTAATCTCTCCTTTGATAATCATATTGCCAAGGTGGTTAGAAAATCCTTCTATGTGGCCCACCTAATTACAAAAGGATTCGCATCTATATCAAAAGAGGTTATTGTGCCCCTCTACTCATCACTCATCAGACCCATCATAGAGTATGACGCCCCATTTGGGTTGTACCTTACAAGACACCTTCAAAAGCTGGAAAGACCACAGAAGTACCTCACCAAGAGGATTACTGGCCTCAAACAGATGCCCTATGCAGCCCGACTGAAGAAACTCCAGCTGTACTCGGTTGCGTACCACTTACTCAGAGGTGATCTCTGCCTGACATACAAGGCCATGTCCAGCCCAGAATTGATGGACATGCTCCATCTAAAAAAAAAAAAAAACAAATCCCCAAGAGCCACACACTCTAGGGATCTAAACCTCACCACAATGATAAATAGGATGTGCTGGAGGGATAGATTCCTGTCCCAGAGCCTCCCCATGCTTTGGAACAGGATTCACTAACACTCTTAAAGAGAAACCTTGACGAGTGGATGGGAAACAGAAAATTTACCCCGGGGATCACTGCAGTGGCTCTGCTGGACAGAGGCACAGGGAGCTAATGGCTCTGCTGGACAGAGGCACAGGAAACTAATCTAAGGGGGCTGCAAAAGCCAACACATTCTGGCTAGGCTTATAGATGCCCTCGGGCAGATAGCTTAGTACTTACCTATGAACCTATGAACCACTACTGCTCATATTATCACCTTCAATATCACATTTTCTCTAGTTCATTTCATACTCTCACGATGTGAAAATATTCTGCAGTTTCTTTTTTTTTGTGCATACTTGGTAGTCACAATATATTACTTCCAAAGTTTTATACTTCTTAAATCTTTGGATAAGACACTTATTAAAAAAATATCATGCAATTTACTAATTTCTCTAATTCTTCTCAGCCTTAGTTGTATGTCTTTATTTCTTCTTTTTTCTGTACTTGTCATAGGTTCATACTAGGCTATCTGCCCTAGGGCATTTATAAGCCTAGCCAGAGTGTGTTTGGCTTTTGCCACCCATTTTAAATGAATTTTTCTATGCCCTTTTTCGAGGTTAGTATACTGTGCCTCTGTCTAGCAGTGACACAGAAGTGATACCCAGGGTAAACCTATGATCTCCCATCCACTCATCAAGATTCCTCTTGAAGAGAGTCAATGAGGGACTCTGTCTAACCTGGACTGGGATTTTATTCCAGAGTGAAGGGAGCCTCTTGGTTATGAATCTGTCCCTCCAGCATGTCCTATTTATTTCATTGATGAGGTTCAAGTCTCTCGAGCGTGTAGCTCGATGGGATTTGGATTTTCTGAGGTGCAGCATGTCCATTAATTCCAGGTTGGACATGGTTTTATACGTCAGGCACAGATCACCTCTGAGCAGGCGGTATGCCACTGAGTAGAGCTGGAGTTTCTTTAACCGGGCAGCATATGGCATCTGTTTGAGCCCTTTGATCCTCTTGGTGAGGTACTTTTGGGGTCTTTCCAGTTGCTGCAGGTGTCTGGTAAGGTACATCCCAAAAGGGGCATTGTACTCAATTATGGGCCTGATGAGGGATGAGTAAAGAGGCACGATGACCTCCCCTGATCTAGATGTGAATCCCTTCATGATTAGGTGGGCTATATAAAATGTTTTTCTAACCACTTTGGCCACGTGGTTGTCAAATGAGAGATTGCTATCAACTTGGGCCCCCAGGTCCCTAATTACTTCTTCCGTACTTAATGGATTACTACCTATGTGGTAATTTGTGGGCACTTTGTTTTTGCCAAAGGGGATGACTATAACACTTGTTGGCGTTTAGCTTAAGGCCATGGCTCTGGCACCAGTTGTCTGTTTCTATGAGGCCCTTTTGTAGGAAGCTTGTGTCGGCTGGAGAGTTGATTATGGCACCCAGTTTGCAGTCATCTGCGAACTTGGTCAGCCACAGTCCTTCCATGTTGGCCTGTACCTCCGAGAAATATATACTGAACAAGAACGGTCCCAGGACTGAGCCTTGTGGGACGCCACTTGTAACTGGTTTGGAGTCTGACATGGCTCCAGCAATTCTAACCATGTGGGTTCTGTCCTTGAGCCAGTTTGCAACCCATCTAGTGACATAGGGGTTTATATTTAAGCTGGTGAGCTTATCTATAATGCCCAAGTGGGGTATTGTATCAAAGGCTTTTAGGAGGTCCAGGTAGGCTGTGTGGACCACCTTCCCCTCGTCAATGGCTTTGGTGACTGTTTCAAACAAATCGACCATGTTTAAAAGGCAGGATCTGCCCTTAACAAAGCTGAACTGTTAACCGTTATGTCCAACTTCATCATAATATACTTACACCATTCCTCCTATATTTTCATTTTTTCTCTTTCCATAAAGTCCATCTTCCATTTATGGACCACATCCAATTTCACCAAAATGTGCATGTACTATTTGTCCCATATTTTCCTTTTTAGTCTCTTTCTACAGATTACACCTTCCATTTATTTACTAATCCCGCCTCCCTCCGCATCTGGCCATCATCTGCTCCCAGCTCCTCTTATCTTTCACTAGGTTTGCCATAGCCTGTCTGGGCTCAACATAGGGAGACTCATATAAGAGTCAGTACATTAGCAAACTCTCAGCTAAGGTAGTTTACTGCTTACATAGCATAGAATTCTCCAGGCCCTTATACTGCATATTTCTTTGAGCCTTTTGATAGCTTCACTCTTCCCAGGATGGGTGAGCCATCATTGGCTACTCACTGCCATCCTCTGCTGCAGCCGCTCCAATGCCCATGTCCATAATCAAACTCAGTTCATTTGGAGTGCTGTCAGGGCTTTACCCTACTATGTCACTGGGCTGTTATTTACTTGCTTTCAGTTTCTCTTGTCATTCCTATATTTCTTAATTTTTTTCATTTTCATTCATCCTATACCCTTCCATACTTAATTCCAACTTACATTTTTAGCTTTTTACTTGTGTCGTTTAATACTTTAAATAAAAATAAAACTAAGATATCGAAAAGTTGTCCAACTGCCCTGCCTCTGCTGGATCCAGAGTTGGTAGGTAACATCCTGTTACCTCATGGCCTTTGTGGCAATTTTGTTCATGTAACTAAATCTACAGCTGCTTGTAACTTTATTAATCCAGCCACAGATGTCATAAATACCAATAAGGATGTTAAGTCTGAAAGTTTAAATGTGGAGTGTTTTCAGAAGTCAGGACAGGGGATCAGAAAGACAAGGTAGTAATGCTAGTCAGATTTAGGAGTCGTAAGAGAAGGGCAGAATGAGGCAGTTTTGTCATTCACAGTTTGGTCAGGAGTCTGGACTCTGGTCAGCTTATTAACCTTATTTCTGAAAGGGGTATACTTTTGTAGAGATTCCATGCTTAAGAAATCAATTACAACTATTTCTTCTATTGACGAATCAAAAATTAGTCTCCTGCTTGGCAGGTCTAAAATCAACTAAGATCCCTTACATGCTAAAGAAAGCATTAAGATATCATGTGACTTTTTATTCATATAGCAGTTAACTAAATTTTCAGGACTCCATTGTTTTATGTACATAAAGCAGTTTCTGTGATGTGGAATGTGCTGTGAAAACAGTTTAACAATCTCTTTTTAGTGAAATTCTCTCTTTCCACAAATTAACAGACTGTCAATTTACAAAGGCTCTTTTGCTCAACAAATGGCTGAGTGCTTTTTTAGTAACAATATGATATTAATCTCAATTTGGAAGCTTTTTACATCATCCTGAATTCTTTTTTTCTGATGGGCTCCATTTGGATTATTCTAGTAGTAAAGATTTTAAAAAACACACTTCAGCCATTGTAAAGCATTTTTAGGCCTGTGAATAAATCAGATGATAATGTTTTAAAAATGCCAGAAATCAAAATAATAAAGCAGACAGGTTCAAGTTCTTGCTCATTTATATGACATCAGAGTTCTGGTTATTACGTAAGCCTGGCAGTGTAACACCATTCATACCACCAGATTTCAAAAATCTGAGTGTCTAACAACAAACATGTTGGTAAGTGCCAGTGTCGTTTTTGTACATGGTTCACTTTTGGCCAAGTTAGAGACTTTTTAACAACAAGCACCGCAGTGAGATCATCATGGTTACCATGGATAAGTCAGTCTATAAAACAAATTGATTACTATAGGATTTTATGACTTAAATCTGGGGCAGCAAATAACATTCTTTCAAGATCTGGGTAACATGTTAGAAAGTAATAGCAACATCATGTTATTAAGTGACTTTAATTAGCCACACATAGACTTGAGGGTTCATGCTGGCTGTTCATTCAATGAGGGAATAGTTTGGGACTATACTTTTATGCACAGTTTACCTCAACTAACTGATTTTGTGTTAATCGTGTTTTTCTGAGCTCATTTCTTTTATGCTTACTGGATAATTCTCACCATATTGTTTTTCATTTTTCCATCCATCCGTTCCTGTGCCTTATTCAGCACACTAGGCAATGAGCACTCTCTGGCACTCACTGTTTCCATAGTGATTACGTTTTTTATGGGGTTAGGTTGTTATCCAGCCCTACTGCCATGTATGCACACGAGGATGGACATACCACATTCACACACACAATCATACCTATGACTAGTTTAGACTGTCCAATCCACTTACTGCATGTCTTTGGAATGTGGGAGGAAATCAGAGCACCCAGAGGAAACCCACACAAATGCAGGGAAGACATGTGGACTCCACACAGAAGGTACCCCAGCCGAGAATCAAACCAGAGAACTTCTGTGAGGTGAGAACGCTGACCTCTGCACCACTGTGCCACCTGTTTTTCATTTTTACATTTTTTTCTAATAGGACTAAAACTCATTCATTATTTATTATAAGCATTTATTCCTGGATACAAGTCATTTACATTCTGAATTTAATCCTAATTCTTGCTTTGAAAATTGTAATTCTGATCTTTTGTGCTGTTGGGAACATTCTGAATTGCAATGCTTCTCCTTTTGGAATAGATATAAAATAGACACTTGGATCAGTGTGTTCTGTAAAATTTCACAGTACTTTAAAAATGAAGACAGGTACATTTCTTTCTCTCTTTCAGTGGCTTTTATTAACTACAGTACACACGTGCGGGAGCCTCATGGAAAGTACCAGGGAGACTCCCAGAACAAAGAAATAAACAAGCTTATATACTGGTGATATTGCTGACAGTACAACAATGTAAAACTGGACCAATTAGATTATTTCACAGGGCAATTAACCAATCAAAGGTTTACCCGTAAACATAAGACAGTTCACATAATCATATCTCTAGGCAAAAGAGAAAATCGGATATACTTCCATAAAAGGCACATTTCCTGCCTTCAGGCAGAATCTAGCTTGTTCAGTATTTTTCCATTGTTCACAGATCAGAGTTAACAGTACTCAATACATCTCAGTTTATACAAACTGTCACATACTCAATTCCCTTGAAACACATGCTTTGGCTGTTCATATTCTACAAACCCCCATTTGATGCTGTGTAAGCATCATCATTTAACCTGTCATACATTTGCCACAGATCTAGCATAACCATGCTACTAGTCTTTTCATCATTGAGAGACATTTTCATTTCATTATCTACAGTCATAGGTGCAGGCATATAAAATGTAGGCACTTTTTTCACAGTTTTTGAATATATCAATTTTAAGATCGGTGCTTTGATTAGAAATAAGACAATGAAAGCAACAATTGCTAATACTGCAATTAACAAGATCAGCTTCAACAGTCCACCACCCCAACCTGAGAACAGGTTGGTTAACCAAGCCCATGTTGAGCTATCAGCCTCTTTAGCCTCTGAAAGTTTGGAAATTCTCTGAATCAGTTCAAGGTGACTCTCAATTTCGTGCTGATTGTCAGGAATAAAAGTACAGCACTCCTCCTGGATTAAAGCGCAAGTTCCTCCTTTCGCCACTAGGGTGAAATCGAGGGCCATACGGTTTTGGAGTACTACAGCCCTCATGGCAGTCAGTTCATCAGTTACTAGTTCTAAGGCAGAAAATGTAGCATTGCTCAAGATTTCGAGCAGTTTAGATAACTTTCTCCGTTCCTAAATTGATTTCACTGCTCCGTATGACGGGATTATACCAGCCCATGATATTACATCATCACCCAAGTCCATATGGGACAGTCATTTGGTACTAGCATGAGCCAGGTCATGATGATAGATCCATGAAGCATCAACTTTACCTACCAGATTGGCAGGCTTCTTGACCTCTCGAATGTTCCGAATTTTTCCCTTAGGTAATGTAGATACATGTCGGATAGCTGGAACTAGGTACCCCAGGAAACAGCTGCCAGACCAGTTTCCTGGTAGCCATTTATATGCTTTTCTTCCACACACAAAATAACAGTTCTCTACTTTGATGGTGATATTGATAGGTTTAAAGCAATTCTCAGCATTCTGCCGCCCTTCAAATATTTTCCAGTAGACAGTTTCTATTTTCCGGGAAAAGTTAGCTATAGAGTTTTTCACAATTCTTGATATAGGTGAGAAATTGGTTATACAACCCCATGCAGTGCAGTTATATACCACCATTTTGTTGCAATGGCTCCACCCTACTCTGATTTTATCAAGTTTCTGGAAACGCACAGTTCCATTTTGACAAACAGACAACTGTAATGCTACTTTATGTTTTGAAATAACTCTTGATGTGTCATAGATCAGATTCATCCATGTCTCTTTAATCCCTAAAGGAACTATATTTAGCATCAATCCCCCATGAACCGTAGGAGTGGCAGTGCAGATCCAGCAATTGGAAACATTAAGGGATGATGCATAAGTATATTTTATGGCTTGGTAGGTATTGAGTGGTGGATGCCATGCAGTTCTTTTGGCATGAGGTATTACTGTAGTGGAAAATAGGAATGCCCACAGTAAAAATATAAGAACAACAAAAATAACCACCAAGATTGTTGCACAGTACCTCAGTGAAAATGGTGGTCTCGGTGGTACGGTATGAGAATGGAGAAGTGCTCTGATTGAAGAAATGTCAGACATTGTTAGGTGCACGAACAATATGGCTGCGAGTACAGGAAGCGATAGGTGAAGGTAACAATAAGTGAAAGGTAGAGGTGTTTGATCTTTGGAAGGGATGACTTTCTTAACATGTGATATATGAATCCAGGTTGGTGAGCCTTGTAATCGTACTGCGGAAGAGGTTGTCAATAGAACCAGGTAAGGCCCTTTCCAATGAGGTTGCAGTGCTGTTTTTCTGGAAAAAGACTTGACATACACCCAGTCGCCTGGTTGTAGTTTGGAAGACGTAAAAGGATCAGGGTTATGTTGTGCAGCTGCTACTTGGCGGTGATAACACTGTAAGAAAGAAACAAGAGAAGTGCAGTATACAATAACATCATGATCAAAGGCATCATACTCGGAAAAGTGTGGTGGTGGAGTCATGGGCATTCGCATAGGTCGGCCCATTAGAATTTCATGAGGAGAAAGACCTTTAGTAGGATGTACTTGTGCTCTCATAGGGAGCAAAGCTAGTGGCAAGGCCTGTACCCAAGTGAGGCCTGTTTCAGTAGTAATTTTTGCTAGTCTAGTTTTCAGTGTCTGATTCATGCGTTCTATAATTCCAGATGCCTGTGGTCTATATGGACAGTGAAATTTTAAAGTGATGCTCAAAATAGTACACAGTGAGTGTATTAATTGAGCTGTAAAATCTCTTCCATGGTCTGAATATATATAACAAGGAACACCAAATCGAGGTATAAAGTCATAACAAAGTTTCTTAGCAACTGAGATAGCATCATTTTTCGCACAAGGGTATGCTTCTAACCATCCAGAAAAAAACATCAGCAACAGTTAAAACATATTTAAAACGTGCACAAAGTGGTAATTCAATAAAATCCCATTGCAAAGCACAAAATGGTCCCAATGGTTTTGGTAAGGGTTGTACAGGAGCCATTGTGCCTTTGGAAATATTGTACTGTAAACAAATGGAGCACATGCTCACAAAGTGCTGTTCAGAAGCAGAAAGCTTTGGGGCAAACCAATCCTTTTGGATTTGTTTTATTAAAGCTTGTACCCCACCATGGGCTGGCAAATGATAAGCTTTAATGAGGGAATTTAGCATGGATAGGGGGCAGACCAATGTGCCATCTGGATGTTGCCAAATTAAATCAGATCGTTTAAAACAATTTTGAGCCAGCCATGTTTTTCTTTCTGATTCTGAGAACTCATTCTGTAAAGCTTTTAGTACTGTATCACCAAAAGTTTTCATAGGTTGTAATGGCTGCAAAAAGTGACCCTGAACAGTTTGTGACAAAGCAGCCTGTTTAGCAGCCCAGTCAGCAAAATTATTGCCTTTACTCTCGAAAGTATCATTAGATTGATGGGCTGCAAATTTAACAACAGCAATTTCAGAAGGTAACAATATGTCTTGTAATAAATTGTTGATATAAAAATGTTTTTTAACGGGTGTTCCGGAAGATGTTAAGAACCCTTGTTCTTTCCATAATATACCAAAATCATGAACAACACCATGGCCATAACGGGACTCAGCATAAATAGTAACAGACTTGTCTTTAGCTAGTTTACATACATGTGATAATGCCACTAATTCCGCGGCCTGCGCGGAGGCACCTGTAGGTAATCGTGATGATTGCAATACTTCAGTCGGTGTGCAGACTGACCAAGCAGCTTGGAATTTTCCGGAGTTTGTTCTTAAACAGGATCCATCAATGAAAAGAACTAAATCAGGATTTTGCAAAGGAGTAAAGGAGTATCAAGTAAATTCAACCGAGGAGAGAGAACGGAGTTAACCGCTAACACACAATCATGTGGTTCGCCCTCGTCTGAGGTTGGTAATATCAAGTAAATTCAACCTAGGAGAGAGAACAGAGTTAACTACTAACACACAATCATGTGGTTCGCCCTCGTCTGAGGTTGGTAATATCAAGTAAATTCAACCTAGGAGAGAGAACAGAGTTAACTATAACACACAATCATGTGGTTCGCCCTCGTCTGAGGTTGGTAATATCAAGTAAATTCAACCCAGGAGAGAGAACAGAGTTAACTATAACACACAATCATGTGGTTCGCCCTCGTCTGAGGTTGGTAATATCAAGTAAATTCAACCTCGGAGAAAGAACGGAGTTAACTACTAACACACAATCATGTGGTTCGCCCTCGTCTGAGGTTGGTAATATCAAGTAAATTCAACCGAGGAGAGAGAACAGAGTGAACCACTAACACACAATCATGTGGTTCGCCCTCGTCTGAGGTTGGTAATATCAAGTAAATTCAACCGAGGAGAGAGAACAGAGTGAACCACTAACACACAATCATGTGGTTCGCCCGCATCTGAGGTTGGTAATATCAAATAAATTCAACCGAGGAGAGAGAACAGAGTTAACCACTAACACACAATCATGTGGTTCGCCCGCGTCTGAGGTTGGTAATATCAAATAAATTCAACCCAGGAGAGAGAACAGAGTTAACCACTAACACACAATCATGTGGTTCGCCCGCGTCTGAGGTTGGTAATATCAAATAAATTCAACCCAGGAGAGAGAACAGAGTTACCCACTAACACACAATCATGTGGTTCGCCCGCGTCTGAGGTTGGTATTATCAAATAAATTCAACCCAGGAGAGAGAACAGAGTTAACTATAACACACAATCATGTGGTTCGCCCTCGTCTGAGGTTGGTAATATCAAATAAATTCAACCCAGGAGAGAGAACAGAGTTAACTACTAACACACAATCATGTGGTTCGCCCTCGTCTGAGGTTGGTATTATCAAATAAATGTAACCTAGGAGAGAGAACAGAGTTAACCACTAACACACAATCATGTGGTTCGCCCTCGTCTGAGATTGGTAATATCAAATAAATTCAACCCAGGAGAGAGAACAGAGTTAACTATAACACACAATCATGTGGTTCGCCCTTGTCTGAGGTTGGTATTATCAAATAAATTCAACCTAGGAGAAAGAAGAGAGTTAACTACTAACACAAATCATGTGGTTCGCCCTCGTCTGAGGTTGGTATTATCAAATAAATTCAACCCAGGAGAAAGAACAGAGTTAACTACTAACACAAATCATGTGGTTCGCCCTCGTCTGAGGTTGGTAATATCAAATAAATTCAACCTGGGAGAGAGAACGGAGTTAACTACTAACACACAATCATGTGGTTCGCCCGCGTCTGAGGTTGGTAATATCAAATAAATTCAACCCAGGAGAGAGAACAGAGTTAACTACTAACACACAATCATGTGGTTCGCCCTCGTCTGAGGTTGGTAATATCAAATAAATTCAACCTGGGAGAGAGAACGGAGTTAACTACTAACACACAATCATGTGGTTCGCCCTCATCTGAGGTTGGTAATATCAAATAAATTCAACCTGGGAGAGAGAACGGAGTTAACTACTAACACACAATCATGTGGTTCGCCCTCGTCTGAGGTTGGTAATATCAAATAAATGCAACCTCGGAGAGAGAACAGAGTTAACCACTAACACACAATCATGTGGTTCGCCCTCGTCTGAGGTTGGTAATATCAAATAAATTCAACCCAGGAGAGAGAACAGAGTTAACCACTAACACACAATCATGTGGTTCGCTCTCGTATGAGGTTGGTAATATCAAATAAATTCAACCTAGGAGAAAGAACAGAGTTAACTACTAACACACAATCATGTGGTTCGCCCTCGTCTGAGGTTGGTAATATCAAATAAATTCAACCGAGGAGAGAGAACAGAGTTAACCACTAACACACACAATCATGTGGTTCGCCCTCGTCTGAGGTTGGTAATATCAAATAAATTCAACCTAGGAGAAAGAACAGAGTTAACTACTAACACACAATCATGTGGTTCGCCCGCGTCTGAGGTTGGTAATATCAAATAAATTCAACCGTGGAGAGAGAACAGAGTTAACCACTAACACACAATCATGTGGTTCGCCCGCGTCTGAGGTTGGTAATATCAAATAAATTCAACCTAGGAGAGAGAACAGAGTTAACCACTAACACACAATCATGTGGTTCGCCCTCGTCTGAGGTTGGTAATATCAAATAAATTCAACCCAGGAGAGAGAACAGAGTTAACTACTAACACACAATCATGTGGTTCGCCCTCGTCTGAGGTTGGTAATATCAAATAAATTCAACCCAGGAGAGAGAACAGAGTTAACTACTAACACACAATCATGTGGTTCGCCCTCGTCTGAGGTTGGTAATATCAAATAAATTCAACCTACGAGAAAGAACAGAGTTAACCACTAACACACAAACATGTGGTTCGCCCGCGTCTGAGGTTGGTAATATCAAATAAATTCAACCCAGGAGAGAGAACAGAGTTAACTACTAACACACAATCATGTGGTTCGCCCTCGTCTGAGGTTGGTAATATCAAATAAATTCAACCTAGGAGAAAGAACAGAGTTAACTATAACACACAATCATGTGGTTCGCCCTCGTCTGAGGTTGGTAATATCAAATAAATTCAACCTAGGAGAGAGAACAGAGTTAACTATAACACACAATCATGTGGTTCGCCCTCGTCTGAGGTTGGTAATATCAAATAAATTCAACCTCGGAGAGAGAACAGAGTTAACTATAACACACAATCATGTGGTTCGCCCTCGTCTGAGGTTGGTAATATCAAATAAATTCAACCTAGGAGAGAGAACAGAGTTAACTACTAACACACAATCATGTGGTTCGCCCTCGTCTGAGGTTGGTATTAAAGAGGCAGGGTTTAGTGGTGGGCAGCATTTAACTTGTAAAGCAGGATTTCCCATTAAACGTATCTCATACTTAGTAAGACATGCATTTAAAAGATATTGTGTTTTAGTTTTCAAAAGTAAGGCTTAAACAGCATGCGGGGCTGCTAGTACAGTGTCATGTCCCAGGGTTAGTGGAGCTGCCATATCTACCAAGACGGCAGCAGCAGCTACAGCCCGTAAGCAAGCTGGATAACCAGAAGCAACCGGATCCAATTGAGTGCTATAGTAAGCAATTGGTCGGTATCCTCCAGTGCGTTGCTGGGTTACGAGACCCAGAGCAGTCTTATTTCGTTCGCAACAAAAGAAAATGAAAGGTTTAGAATAGTCTGGTAACCCTAAGGCAGGAGGATTTACCAGGGCTGTTTTAATTGCCTGAAAAGCCTCATCATGCTGTGACGTCCAGGGTAGAGGGTCTGTAATGTCCTTTTTCATGAGTTGCAACAGAGGGGTGGTAATTTCTGAAAAATTAGATACCCACTGTCTGCAGTATCCTGCTAGACCAAGGAACCCTCTAAGTTGCCTCTGGGTTACAGGGCGAGGTGCAGTTTGAATAAAACTGATATGGTTTGGGAGTATCCGACGAGAACCCATTTCAATTATGTGTCCTAAATACTGTACTTTATCTTGACAATATTGTAATTTTGATTTATTTACATTAAATCCATGTGCGGCTAGAAATTTTAACACTACAAGAGAATCTTCCTTACAGGCGTTACTGTCTGGGGAGGCTATAAGGATATCGTCCACATATTGGACTAGTACTGAATGTGATGGTAGCTGTAAATCTTGTAATTGCCTATGCATTTCCCTTGAAAATAAAGTCGGAGATTCTACATACCCCTGGGGCAATCGGGTCCAAGTATACTGTTGCCCTTTGTAGGTAAAAGCAAACAAATATTGACTATCAGAATGTACTGGGATAGAGAAAAAGGCTGATGAAATATCTATTACTGTAAAACATTTAGCTGTAGGTGGGATACGACTTAAAACAGTGGCAGGGTTTGGCACAATTGGGAAGACAGGCATAACTGCTTTGTTAACTTCCCGTAGATCTTGCACAAATCTGTAAGCTTGTTTACCAGGTTTCTTTACCGGTAATATTGGAGTATTACACGGGCTTGTGGTGGGTACTATTATCCCTTGCTGTGCTAGTGCAGAAATAACAGGGGCTATACCAGAAATAACCTCAGCCATCAGAGAGTACCGTGGTACTCGTGGCAATTTTGCTCCAGGTTTTAGAGTTATTTTTACAGGGATAGCTGAAGTCAAAAATCATACATCATTACCATGAGTTGTCCACAAGCAAGAGGGCAGGGAGTGTAAATCTTCATTTCTGTTAGAATCTGACTGAATACACATTGATTGCAATGTGATAGTATCATCCAAGGCTGCTAAAGTAGTGTCCTGTTGGTCTGAAGGTACTTGGAGATAGACTCCATCAGCTGTGCAAAAGATGGTGGCCCCCATTTTGGACAATAAGTCTCGTCCTAATAAATTTAAAGGCGCCGATGGTCCTACTAAAAAGGCATGATTATCCTGCAACGGTCCCAAAGTTATTGGGACCGGAATGGTTTCAGAATACTCGATAGGTATACCGGAAACACCTACTCCTTTAGTCACTTTATTGGAAAGTGGAATATTCATGGCTGTTCTGCTAGTTAGCATAGATTTAGTTGCTCCAGTATCAATCAAAAATGGATATGGTTTGTTTTTAACCAGTAACATAATATGTGACCCGTCCTGATCCACAGGAAGGAAAGGGTACAACTGCTGTTGTTTCTGTCCAGGGAACCTTCATTGTGGTTGTTGTCGAGGGTTTGGCATCCAGTTAGAATTCCATTGTTGTGGAGCCTCAGTGTATGGTGCAGGTTGCTCTGCCAAATATGGACACTCATTTTTCCAATGGCCTGTCTGGCCACAATTGAGACATTCATTCTGATTACTTGGATTCTGGGTTTGGGTGGGTTGTGTGCCTTGATAGTTTTGTTTATTGTGAGTAGCTGGACTGTGAGCTCTACCCTTCCCCCGTCCCCACCCTCATCCTCTACCTCAATGACCGGGTTGGCCCAGAGCGTTACACATTTGAATTTGTGCCTGTACTAATTTTTCCTGTAAATCCTTCTTTTCTTTAGCCAAATGGTCAGATAGGTATTGTACTTGCTGGACTAACTCATGCAGGCCCAGACTGGGCCAATTCAAACATACTTCTTTTAATTTATCTCTCACTTGAGGGTGTAACCCATCCACAAAAGCAGCTGACAGCCCCCTCTGTGCTGGCCTTTCGGTGGGCTCTAGGTATCCAGAATATGCCTCAAAGGCATCAGTAAGTCATTGTAAATATTCATCTATAGGTTCGTCTTCTCTTTGTAATACTGATTTAATCTTAGACCAGTTTGGGGTAGGTGGCTCTATAACAATAATAGCATCAACAATTTGTTGTCTAACTGCTTCAAAACCATTTTCCCCTTGTGTGTTATGTTTTGGTATTGGGATGGGGACATTAGCATGATCCCATATACGTTTCATCAGATCAGCTGGAACAGCGTATTGGAGGACAACTTTAACTTCTTACATAGTAGGATTTTGTAAACATATGTGTCCTGCTAATACGCGTTGAAACTTTGCTGGGTTATTACGAATGGGTGGAAGTGATTTGGTAATAGCTTGAAAATCAACTGCCGACCACGCCCTAGGTACAACAACAGTAGCCGGTTGTTCCGCATCTCTGGCATGTGCTGGATTTGGAACCTCCCTCAGTGGAAATACTCCTGCTTCATCTGACGAGCTCGTGCTCGAATCGGAAGTGAAGCTTTGATGAGATTTATCTGGATTAATGTAATCATCCTTATCCTTAACCACAATTGGGCATTGCTTATAATATTTACCCTTATGTGAATAAACCGTTTTCCTATTTTGAGGTATTTTCGGCTGACTGGACCTAGGGTCAAAAAGCATTTGCACTTTTCTTTTGTGCTGTTTCTTAATCTTAGAGCGGGTCATTCTAGGGGATGATTTGCATGTATCTATTTGGTGGGGTTGTTCTATAGTCAGGCGACTAGGCTGGCCTTCTATAAGCTGATCTCCCTGTCTGGGTCCTGAATGATTTGCTCTTCCATCCGCCGGCCTTCACTCGGTATTGTAGAACTAACAGTTCCATCCTGTAGTTGTGAAGGTTGATATTGCGGTGGAGGAGCCGTAGGGGGTGGGGGGAACCATGAATTATCATCTTAAGATGATTCTGGTATCTGTAGTTTATTTAATTCTTGTACCGGATATAATCCCTTAAAGGGTAGTTCTTTTAAACGTTTACCATTAGCTATATCTAGATTCTTAGTAGTTTGTCGCAGTTCCTTTATCTGCTCTTTTAATTTTTGTTGACTATCTTTAAGACTACTAGCGACCGAGTCCTTTTCCCGTTCTTTAGCCTCACACATCCAATCATTAAAAGCTGCCCAGCACAACCCTGGTATTTTTCCTTTCTTTTTTAACTTTTTTCATAAATTAGTCAGAACATCTTTATTAAAACTACCATTTTCTGGAAAAGCAAGATCGCCGTCGTCCTTAGTAAGGGCAATCCACTGATCTAAAAACATACAACTGTCCCGGGACACCCGATAAAACATATAGCTGGTGTACCTTTTTCTGGCTCATTTATTTTTCCCGCACTCGCTCCCATTTTCACTCAGTACCCCACTATCACTCGATGAGCTATACCTGTTTACCACAAATTTAGCTAAGGCGTTATGAAAAACGTCTTGTTACCCCACTCTCATACTATATGCTATACCTGTTTGACACAGGTTTAGCTAAGGCGTTATGAAAACATCTTGTTACCCCACTCTCATACAAGATGCTATACCTGTTTAACACAGGTCTAGCTAAGACGTTATAAAAACGTCTTTTTACCCCACTCTCATACAAGATGCTATACCTGTTTAACACAGGTCTAGCTAAATACAAGATGCTATACCTGTTTAACACAGGTCTAGCTAAGACGTTATAAAAACATCTTGTTACCCCACTCTCATACAAGATGCTATACCCGTTTGACACAGGTCTAGCTAAGACGTTATAAAAACGTCTTTTTACCCCACTCTCATACAAGATGCTATACCCGTTTGACACAGGTTTAGCTTAAGGCATTATAAAAACGTCTTTTTACCGAAGCTATACCTGTTTGACACAGGTCTAGCTAAGACATTATAAAAACATCTTGTTACCCCACTCTCATACAAGATGCTATACCCGTTTGACACAGGTTTAGCTAAGGCGTTATGAAAACATCTTGTTACCCCACTCTCATACAAGAAGCTATACCTGTTTGACACAGGTCTAGCTAAGGCGTTATAAAAACGTCTTTTTACACCGCTCTCATACAATACGCTATACCTGTTTGACACAGGTCTAGCTAAGATGTTATAAAAACATCTTTCTCCCCACTCTCATTCCTCCTTTCATATGTATGACGCCAGTTTATTCTCCGGATTAACCCCACTGTCATACTGCATATTCAAAGCAGAAAAGAAATGCATGCCACTTACCTTAAAATGACTGAAGGAGAGAAATCATAACTTTGTCAGAGAAAAAAAATTGTTCATAAAACTTTAGAAGGCAGACAGGGACAGAAAAATGAAAGAAATACTACAGAAACAGAAAAATCTGTTGTGGGCCCTTTAGCAGTATTTCGTTCAGTTCTCAACTGCTGCAGCTTGCTCTTAATTCAGACCCGAGTAAATGGCACCAATTGTAAAATTTCACAGTACTTTAAAAATGAAGACAGGCACAGTTCTTTCTCTCTTTCAGTGGCTTTTATTAACTACAGCACACACGTGCGGGAGCCTCATGGAAAGTACCAGGGAGACTCCCAGAACAAAGAAATAAACAAGTTTATATACTGGTGATATTGCTGACAGTACAAAAATATAAAACTGAACCAATTAGATCATTACACAGGGCAATTAAGCAATGAAAGGTTTACCCATAAACATAAGACAATTCACATCATCATATCTCTAGGCAAAAGAGAAAATCGGATATACTTCCATAAAAGGCACATTTCCTGCCTTCAGGCAGAATCTAGCTTGTTCAGTATTTTTCCATTGTTCACAGTTCAGAGTTAACAGTACTCGGTACATCTCAGTTTATACAAACTGTCACATACTCAATTCCCTTGAAACACATGCTTTGGCTGTTCATATTCTACAGTTCTTACTCCTGTTTGGTGGAATGAGTGTAATAACTGTATCAGCAGCTGAAGAGGAAACAAAGGAAGTATAGACTATATAAAACTATCAAACTAGGTCCACCAAAACCATCTTCAGTGCTGCTTTTAGAAAACTGAAATCAAGTTATCCATTAGGCAAATTATGAAGAAAATGTGTTTTTTGTAAACAAATATCTAAAAATGTGTAACAGTTATAATATAAATTCTGCTTGTTACTGCTGTATAAGTTCCCTTTCTAACAACGGCATTTTAATTGATAAACTTTTTGAAACATTTAATATTTTTTCCAAGGACTTTCTCAGCCTTGTTACCATACAACAGCTTGCTTGTTCTGCACACATTTCAAAAGATGCATTTTGAACTTACTTGAGGACCATCCCAGACACGGAGCTGTGTTGGTTATCTGTCGACATGGCTTTATAAAAACATAAAAATCAGTTTTTGTAATCCTGGTAGCAAGACAGTGGATAATGGACTGGGTATTTTGTACTTTATATAGATCTCTCCAATGTATTCAATAGTGTGCCACATTCAGTTTTAGAATTCCTGATGAAGCTTGGTATTAATAGCTTTATATTAAACTGGATTAACTTATGGCTTTCTAACGGACAATTTAATGTAAATATTGGCAGACAGTGGTCTGATGTTCAGTTAGGGATCCTATGGGGGTCTTTGTTTTAGGTCCGTCCCTTTTCAACATAGTATTCTGCTTTTTACCTACAAATAAAAAAAAAAAAGTATTTGGAATATCAAATACACAGATATATCAGGTTCAGATTAGTTATTACTAATGAAACTCACTATAATATGCTCATAAACTATCTAGTGTAGTAAAATGGTTGGGTATAAATGTTTTTAACATCAATTTTAATAAATGCAATTGTGCATGTTTTGAGTCTCAGAAAATCATCATGACATCTTATGAGGAAACACTTCTTTTGGAAGTGCTTCCTTATTTAATGATCTCATTGCTTACACTGACCCAGAAATGTTTTAAAAGCAATGGTTCAGTGGTCAGATCTAAAGTCCTACAACTGTGTGGTCTTATATTTCAGTGTAGATCTTCTACTTTACTTCCAAAATCATTTTTAATCTAGGGTTGTTCAATTACTGAATCAAATTTTACATTTGCTGCCATTCTAAAGGACGGAGTGCAAGAAAATTTACTAGACACCTACAGGATGTTGATCTTAACTCTTCTCACGGACTTAAACCTATGGACTTGTATTCCATTCAGTGTTGCTATATACAAGGCAGCCTATGCTTAGGGTTAGAAGCTTTATATAATGAGGAGTTAAGAACCTTGTTGGGTTTGGAGTAAATTTATTCTGAAAAATTGTTACTGGATAAAAGTCTTTGTTGCCATCTTGGTTCTTGTACAGATGTAAAATGCTTCAAATTCACTTCCTAGAACATTGCTTGTTTATGGAAAAAATTCACAATTGATATATGTAGCTTCGATTACATGAATACGTTTCAGATGTCAGATTCTCGAGTTATCCATTTAGTACACTCTGCAAATATGGAGTCTGTGTTATAACATGGCATGTGTCTTGAACACATGTATACTTGATTTATTTATGTATTTGTTTAGTTGACCTGGTTAGCCTCACAAAGCCAGGGTATAGGGAAGACCTGACTTGGTGTTCACACTGGGAGAAATTTGGCCAGGGTACCCTGTACACTTTTCAATGAATGCATCCACCTGAGCTACCAGCAAGTCAGGCAGATGAGGCTTCATTTCAACGTCTCATCTGAAGGACAGCACACTGAAGAGTGAAGCACCCCCTTATCCTATACATTAATATCAGTATTGGAAAATTAATCCAGTTACCTGTCTGAGAGTTCTACACCCAAGATGAATGTGTTACTGGTTGAGGTCAACAAAGTGTAAAAATATTATGGTGTGAAAAAAAAAACTTAACTACACTGTATTTTTCATTGCAGTGTATTTTTTCATACCACAATATTTTTCAAATTGCTATATTTGAAAAACACTCTGTATTTTGAATTTACCTATCTTTAAGAGCTAAAATGTGTACATTTGTATTAGAATTCTGCTAATTTCTGCATGGTTATGTATTCATGTACCTGTGTCATTGCTTTGTCTGATACCTGTTTGCTCTTTGCTTGTGACTGAAATGGGTCTCTGTGAACCAGTCCTCTATCTTGGTAAACAAATGAACAAAAATAATTAAATAAAATATTCACCTCTCATCGGGCTATTTACTTGCTCATGTATTTGTTTATTTATTTATATTTGTTTACCGGTATAGCACACTGATCAGTATTGACCAATTACAGGCTCAGGTGAAATACAAAACGTTTTGCAAACAGAAATGTAAGCAATAACAGAGTAGTTCAGACTAGTTACATAGAAAAAAATGTATATATGCGTTGTAATGAACAATCACAGTCCAAGGTAACTCTAATTAGTGTTTCCCATTTGTATATGCAATAAAACTGTAAGCAAAGAAAGCAAAGGAACACACTGATATGTCCTTCTACTATGAAAATGTTTTATACTGGTGGTGCTTTGATTTCTGAAAATTCTGATGAAGCAACTGAAAATACTTATTTCAATGTGTATTTATTTATTTATTCATTCATTTATTTCTTTATATTTGTTTACCAAGTTAGCGTCCTGATCAGTGCTGACCAGTTTCACACTCAGAACGTTTCACAGACAAATACAAAACATTTCACACCCAAAATTACCGAAATGTAAGCAATAACAGAGTAGTTCAGAGTAATTACATAGCAAAAACTGTGTATATATACATTGTAGTGAACAAGCACGGTGCAATGTACAATCGAGCAGAGTGTACGATATGTACATTAGTTTCCAAAGCGGGTCAATCTTCAGTGAATCTTGAGAGAGGAAAAGAGACTCGTAAAGGAGGTAGGTCAGGTGATTTGCCCTGGGTTGAAGCTGGAGCATTTGGCTTGGACAAAGAAGTGCTTTTTACGTTGCATTCTGAATTTGAATAAGTGAAGGATTTTTGTCACGTCTAGCTGCTAGGGGAGTAAATGTCCAGAGATGAAGTAGTTTGTAGAGCTAGGTTCCTAACAGTAGGTTAGATCTTTGTTTTATGGGTAGACCTTTAGCTTTTTCTAGGGTGATACAGTGATGCTCACAGGGAGTCAAGTTTGTAATGAATCGGCAGTTGCTGTTAGAGATAGTATGGAGTGTGGTAATATTTTCTGGAGGAAGAAGCAACAATTGGTACCCATATTCAAGTTGAGAAAGGAGAACTCCTTTGCCAGTGGCCACTCTGGCTGGTTGATATAAAAAAGAGATCTTTTTGTCCCAGAAGAGGAGGGAGTTTATTATGGCTGTTATTTGTTTATGTGGAAATGGAAGTTTTGTGACTGATCAAGCCATAGTCCTAGGTATTAGAAAGTGCACATTGTCTCTTTGGAATGGTTGTATAGGTTAAAGATAGTTATAGAGAGCCATGTGCTTGGTGAGTTGGCAGTGGAGTTCCAAAAAGCATAGTTTTGATCTTGGTGTGGTTGAGAAGTAATTAATGGTTTATGAGCTGTTGGTGGAGCTCATGTAAGTGCGACTGGAGTTGGCATTGAGTGCTGGTATGAGAGTGACCTTGTAAGTAAATGACCATGTCATCAGCTTATAGGATAAGTGGAAAATGGGGGAGGCCAGAAGGAAGTTTATTAATGACTATAGAGAAGAGGAGGAGAGGCAAGAATAGATCCTTGCGGTATGTCTATGGTAATCGGTGCAGATTCTGATTGAGAGGATCCTATTTTATTTCTGAAGTGTCTCTCAAATCAGTGCAGATTCTGATTGAGAGAATCCTATTTTATTTCTGAAGTGCCTCTCAGTGAGTTTGTTTTTTTACCAAGAAGTGGTGTCTAGACTGATACGAATTTTAGCTAGTTTGTTTTGGAGAAGATGATGGTCGGTGAGGTCAAATGCCTTTGGCTACAATGTGATCCGCACAGTACACACACTTCCATTACTTCTGTAGCAGGTAGAATGCTTATGCCTGATATATAATTTGCTATTCATAACAACATTTTTTAATCAGCACTGTTCTTTATCTCTCTCTCTCTCTCTATACCATTTACAAAGTTCTAACGTTTATTTTGAAGAGTAGGGAATTTCCCAGATGTGCTGATGAAATTCTCCTATAGCTTTTAGCTCTGCCACAAATACAAACATGCTGTAGACTGTATGAACAACGTTTGTAGATTTATCTGTCTGTCAGAGCCTAGAAACAATCTCTGTACCCTATTAGAAAAAACTAATTAGTCTCTAATACCACAAAGAGATGTTTTACTTGTTACTGTATTATAGGGGATGCAAGGCAGAATTAGTGCAAATGCCATTCATGTCCAGCCGTTTTCCACCCTCAAGGGGCACTTCCAGAAGGCAAAAAAGGGTCGGGTGATGGAGAATTTAAAGATACCTACTCAACAGTCAAGATTCTTTTTAAGGACAACTGGGGTATCAATCTGACCAATATTACAGTTAACGTATTCCAGAGAGTGGTTAAACATTGGGTGGTGAATCTCTCCTTCTAGTGGGTGCTGTTTATTTGTTGGTAATTTAAATCCTTTGTATGGTTATTTGTAGAACCATTTTTTTGTGGAGTTGAAGGAGCTGGAAAGAGTAGGAACCTATTTAGAAGGAAAAGACAGCCATAGGTCAACATGAAGGAGTCTGTAAAAGATGGACAGTGAGGGTTTCAGTCCTCTCTTGCTAGCTGAAGGTCTTTTGAATAGTGATTTTTTTCATCAGGAACCTCTGGGATATTTCTAGTTGTATGATACATTTGGCTATATATATATATATATATATATATATATATATATATATATATATATATATACCAGAAGGGCATTATTTTATTAGTGGTCTGATGTGGGCTGACTATAAAGGAATTAAAGTCCTAGCTGTGATACTTTGGATATTAGCTGGGCCAGAAAGAAGGATTTTCTCACTAGTGCTGCAGCATAGGGGTAGAAAGGATAGGAAGCTGTCTTTGAAGTTTCCAAGATTTCTGATTACTGAATCAGTATGTAAAGGGCTGCTGTCTATACTCTGGTTAGTAGAAAAGTTATGTTTCTCAAAAATAATAATATTGCACTTTCTCCACTTAATTTGAGGCCATTATATTTACACCATTGATTTACATAGTCTAGTCCTTTCTGTAGCATTTCAGTATCAGATATTGAAAGAACTACAACCAGTAGCATTTACAGTCATCAGCAAATGTGATAGTCAAAATATCCCGATTTCTAGTTTGAATATCGGAGAGTTCAATACTAAACAGTAAGGTCCCAGTACAGAGCCCTGAGGTATGCCACCAGACACCATTTTTTCTTTTTGAAGTGAGTCCTGCTACCTTAGCAACATGTGTTCTGTCAACCAGCTGGCTTGATATCCATCTCACAACGTAAGTGCCAGTGTTTAGGTCTTTGAGCTTGTTTACAACACCTGCATGGGAGAGAGTGCCAAAGCCTTTAGCCAACTCAAGCTATATTGAGTGGCCTGTGTAGCTTCTGTCCACAGTTTTCATGACCTTTTTGAAAAAGTTAGCTCAATTTAGTGGGTGTGACCTACCCTTGAAAAAGCCAAATGTATATGGGTCCACAAAAGTAAGGTTTTAATGTCAGTGTTTAAGAAGTTCGATGTGATGCATTCCGTGACTTTATATATTAGGCTTGTTAGGCTGATGGGTCAGTAGCTGGTGGGGTCTGAGCTAGAGCTGCCATTTTGTAGGACATCACAAAGGCTGCTTTTCAAGCTTCAGGACCACAGTATGTGGAGAAGCATAAGTTAATGATGTTTTCAAGAGGTTCGGACAGAGCATGTTTGACAGTATTTATTAGGTAACTGAGCACATTGTTGGGGGCTGTGGATGTGGTCTTTTTCTGGCCTTGTATAGAGTAGTTAAGACTTATTCCATGGCAAGGACTCAGAGATTTGTGGTATTAGATTAATTGTAGCTGATGTAAAGTTAATACCATATTCATCTGTTAATACATTATCTTTATCCTTAGGGCCAGAACAGGCAATTTCATAATGCAATTATTGTAGTGCATGTGGTTCATATCCATGTTTGTAGTCGGTGGGCTTACAGAGTTGCTGTTCAATTCCAGCCAAGGGTAACATTCTATGAATGTATTGACATTACACAAACAACAAGTTATTGTGTGGTTGGGGTTGGCATAATGGTTAAGGTATTTACCTCACAAACAAGAGATGCATGGTTTGATTCTCACTAAGAGAACTTAGCTAGGCTTATAAGGGCACGTAGCCTAGCACTTGCTATAAACCTATGAATCAGTTCAAAGCATTCTTGCGTATTGCTTCGTAGTTTTCTAGCATAGATAAAGGATTTACAGTTCTCTTAAGTTTCAGCTGGATTTTCATTTCATGATTATCTCTGATTTTCTTGAAAATGTCTTGCAGTTTTATTTACTAACTTGTTAGAGTCATTTAGATGGATAGCTTGTGATTCACTGTAGACATTTAGTATTTTTTTCTTTTATTGTAGAGTTTGTTAGTGTGGGCAAGCCACCAAAGTGGTTTATTTTTGAATTTACCATTGTATTTGGTCATTTTGGGGACCTCTCTGCTGCCTTTTGGTGCAAACAAAAGTCTGAAGTACAGTAACCAGTGAAACTACTGGGCAGCTGGAAGTATTACAACCGAATTCTGAGAACACTTTATACAGTTTTAGTAGGTTTGCTTTTTTAAAGTCGTTGAATTCCAAGGTGTTTGCTGCATTGATGTTGTCATTTGAAGTCTTGATAGAGAAGATCAACAAATTATGTTTGCATTTGACAAGTGATGGAGGTGAGGTGGGAGTGGGGCAGAAGATGAGATGCTGGTTAGGACAACATCCAGCATGCTAGGACCCCAGGTTGGAAGGTTGATTAAATGTTCCTTGAAGTCACCCTGCTAGACAGGGGTCCAGGGAAGTAAATATTGTGGGAAGAAATATCCAGGGAATTGTTATGGCTAGGCTTGTATAGGCTGTAGGGCCGATAGCCTAGTACCAACCTATGAACCTATGTTAGCATTTATTAGGTCATGGAGTATTGCTGGGTTTGCCCAATATTAGTGTAAGTGTCCAGTTATTACTTAAAGAATTGAAATCCTCCAGCATAAACATGTTTTCGTTTATGAACAATTCAGCTTACATAGTTAGAAATTTGTTCTTAGTTATCAGGGGACATGGAGAGTGGTCCACAGTATGCTATAAAGTGATCAAGGGACATGGAGGGTGGTCTCCTGTATGCAATAAAGTGATCAGGGGACATGAAAGGTGGTCTACAGTATGTTATAAAGTGATCAGGGGACACGGAAGGTGGTCCACAGTATGCTATAAAATGATCAGGGGACATGGAGGGTGGTCCACAGTATGCTATAAAGTGATCAGGAGACATGGTGGGTGGTCCACGGTGTGCTATAATGTGATCAGGGGACATGGAGGGTGGTCCACAGTATGCTATAAAGTGATAAGGGAAAATGGAGGGTGGTCCACAGTATGCTATAAAGTGATCAGGGGACATGGAGAGTGGTCCACAGTATGCTATAAAGTGATCAAGGGACATGGAGGGTGGTCTCCTGTATGCAATAAAGTGATCAGGGGACATGAAAGGTGGTCTACAGTATGTTATAAAGTGATCAGGGGACACGGAAGGTGGTCCACAGTATGCTATAAAATGATCAGGGGACATGGAGGGTGGTCCACAGTATGCTATAAAGTGATCAGGAGACATGGTGGGTGGTCCACGGTGTGCTATAATGTGATCAGGGGACATGGAGGGTGGTCCACAGTATGCTATAAAGTGATAAGGGAAAATGGAGGGTGGTCCACAGTATGCTATAAAGTGATCAGGGGACATGGAAGGTGGTCTACAGTATGCTGTAAAATTATCAGGGGACATGGAGGGTGGTCCACAGTATGCTATAAAGTGATCAGGGGACATGGAGGGTGGTCCACAGTATGCTATAAAGTGATCAGGGGACATGGAGGGTGGTCCACAGTATGCTATAAAGTGATAGCTTATCTTGTTTAGGGTGATTAGGATCTCAGTAAGTTCAGTTTGATGGTCAAAAGGAATCAGTCTGGAGATAATAGGGTCGCTGACAAATATTGACATATCCCAGTAGTTTCCTGTAGGTTCAAAAATCTGATAGGCACTGAACCCCTGGTATGATGGGAGTGCTATCTTTGTACTGAAACCAGGTCTTCATTACCACAGTGGTGTGGATGTGTTCAAGTTGTAGGAGTACCTCATGAGTCGCTAATTTATTGTTAAGGTTTCCCAGCGCTATTGATTTGGAGGGATAAAGGTGATTTGAGTTCAGTTAGCATCTTTGGTGTCTGCTGGAGCAGGTGTCTGGGAAGGAAAAGAATGTTACAGATTTGATGGCTTACCTCTCCTCATGGACGGGTGCAGATGACCATACTCAGGGTGTAGAGTCCCATAGTTAAATCCCCAGTGGAGACAAAAAACTCTGTGGGAGAGAGGGTGGGATAGAGGGCTTTAAGTGAGGCAGGGCTTTCCTGAGGGGTAACATCACTTGTGGACATGAGTGACATATCTTCATTGATGCCCATTGCATGATGAACCCTGACAGTGTTACTGAGCATGTAAAATGGAATTAGAATTTCTAAATAAAACAAAAAAACTGAACTACCCTTGTTGGTTGCTGTGAAGGCTGCCAGCCCAGCTAGCTGGAATTTTGTAAATAATTCTATGTTATTTGTGAATAGTAATATGATTTGTATGCTTGTCTTACAAATGTAAGAAAACTATATGTTATGTGTATATTAAACTACTGGTACACAAGTGTGTGTTGAACTGTATGTTCTGTACTGAACTTCACGAATGTAACCACAGTGTACTCTGCTGGAAAAGAGCAGAAATGTGTATAAACTATATGGCTATGCAAATTATGTTTTGATGGTAAAGGCTGGAACATACACAGCGTTAACTTGCAAACACTCAAGAAAACCAACGAGTTTCATGATGGTGTTTATCTCAGCTAGGAGATAGAATGTCTACAGCTAGGAGTTCTTTCTATTGTCTGGAAACAGAAATAATTACAGGTTTCAAATGTAAAAGTGTTCAACTGTTTTATGACTTCCAGTTCTAGGCAAACTTCTGAGAGAAATATTTTTGACAGAGAGGTGCTACATTTTTAAGTTACTGTTAGTCTGGGAACTGAAGGCAGAGGTGACGAAGAATAATGTAATATGAGATAACCCAGCAGTAATGTTTGATGGTAATTTAAGAATTATCTCAGAGAGTGAGTTAGTGCATTTTTATTTTGTCTTTGTACCTAGAAACATTCACCCAGCACCTCTGCGTGCTTGTTGCTCTGTAAGTAAGACTTAGATTATCATGATTTCTCTTAGAAATAGATAGGAACATAGTAAGATTAGTTTAGATGTTAAATATTTCCTGTAATTCTGAACTCTGCTGTCACTGTATTGAGTTATTGAGTACTGTCTCTTTTTATTATTTATTATTAAATATATTTAAACCTTTGAATTGTGCTGGTTTGTTTAGAGACAGTTAAGTTCTTAGCGTACTTGCATATGTATTTGGTGACACTGTATAGGCCATTCCTAGATAGCTTTAAAAGTTTTGGTCACACTTACCATTTGGATAACAGTACACAGTATAATTAGTCACCCTTTGGGAAGGGCCTTATAGTAGCTGATAAGAGTGGTTAGTGGCAGCTGGTACTACCTTATGGTCTGGGTAAAAGGGGGGCATATCTAGTGAACCTTTGCCAGCCTTTCCCAGGAGTGTCTGTGTGTTTGTATATAAATCCAGTCTCAAAGTGTGTGTTTATGTGTCAGCTGCTTGGGCAGGGACTCAAAGCACTGGTTGGACAGAGAGGGTGCTGGAGGTTTTGGCTTGACCACTCGGCTGAGATCTTAACTCTATAGTTGGGCCAGTGGGGAATCTTATTGGGGAACTGGAGAAAGAGGGAGAAACCAGCCCCAGACTGACTGTGATCTCTGTGTGCTCTTAAGGGAAATTGTACTTGTATACAGTGGTCACTGAAGGTGCTTGTACTCTTAATTAGCCACGCAGTGAACATTCAGAGTTCATATCACAATTTTTTTGTTAGCTTAGTCAGTCAGGGAGGGCAGGCAAGCCTGTCAGCAGAGGAGTATGGCAAGTTGACAAGGAGCCAGTTGGCTGAGATGTGCCAGGCTAAAGGACTGGTGCATGTCAACCTAAGGCAGACATGATTGCAGCTTTGGTCACAGCTGTATCCGAGAACAGTGACCAGGAGGTTAATTAGACTGGCCATGGAGATGTACAACTCTCAGAAAATGGACAGCTCAACCTTTCCACAGAGGCCTTAAAAATCCATCAGGAGTTAAAGAGCATTGAGCTAGAGGCCAAGCATTTGGAAACAGAGGCAGCAGAGAGACTGAGGCATCTAACGACTGAGGAAAATGAGAAACTGCTATGCCTGGAAGCTGAGGAGAGGAAAAGGCAACAAGAAAAGGAGATGCTGACTCTTTGCCAGAGTCATGGAGGTAATAGGGAAGGGAGTAGCCGAACCCCAGAAGCAACAAAGGTCAGTAAATTTCTTCCTCAATTTACAGAGGGGGATACTTTTGATAGTTTCATTCATATGTTTGAGAGGGTATGTAAACAGTATGATGCTGGCCAAGGGTTCTGGGATCAGTTCCTGACCCCCTTACTCCATGGTAAAGCTGTAACTGTTCTTTCCGAACTGTCTGATAATGACTGCTTAAATTATAATGTTGTAAAGAAATATTTGCTAGAGTTTTTTTAAGTTAATACCTGAAGCCTATAGGAAAAAATTTCATGAGCAGAGATGCAAGACAGATGAAAGTGTGTGCAAATATGTTGCTGAACTAAGCACTTATTTCTATAGGTGGGTGAGTGGATGTCAGGTCACCACTTTTGAAGGGATGACAGACCTTTTGGTGAAGAAACAAACTCTTAGCACTTTTGCCTGAGGACATGAGGATCTGGTTAGCTGATAGTGCTGCACTGCAGATGAGTTGGAGAAGAAGGGAATCCTATACCTAGCAAGCAGGGTATTGCTGCACAGGAAAGAAACGCCCACTGCTGCTCATGGGTCTAGGGGAATCTTTGGTAGGCAGCCCAGACTGCACCAACAGAGTCCACCAGTAGCAAGGGAAGCCACTAGTGCAGGTACACATCCAGAACCTAGGGTTAAATGTTTCAAATGCAACCAGTGGGGCCATGTAGCATATAGATGTCCACGGAGGCAAGGTGGAGAACAAAAGGTGGGAGAGCCAGTAAGTGGGAATGACAAAATGCCAACAGTAGGTTGTTTTGAGACAACAAGGGTACCAAGCTACCACAAGAGGTTATACCCTATCTTAGTGAATGGGAAAGAGGCCATGACTAAGAGAGACACAGCCTCTGACCTAACCATTGTGAAGCTTGCAATGGTTACAGAGGAGCACTACTTGCTTGGGCAGTCTACTCCAGTCAGAGCTTTAGGAGGGACCCCATTCCAAATACCTTTGGCTAGGGTTCACCTTGACTGGGAGGGTGGAAAAGGAAGCCAACAAGTAGGTGTGTTTGAGGATATCCCTCCAGATGTCCTGATAGGAAATGATTTTGATAATGCAGTAGTGTGCGTGCATGCAGGCAATCGTGTGGGTTTGGTAGACTGGGGGAGACCCAGACAGACCGCACACTTGCAATCAGGACTGATGAGGTGGTAACTTCAGAGAGGAAGCTACCCTGTAGCAGTGAGACTGAAGGGGAGCCACAGCTGCTTATGAGTACTGATGTTTCCTTGGACAGAGTGGCTGCAAGGGCAGAGGTGAGTAGTACCCAGGCTGACACTGAGGCACCGCTGTCAGAGGATACCAGACTTCCTGTGGAAGGGGAGCTGCGAAGGGTTACAAAAAGAGAGTTGAGACAGGCTCAGCTCTCAGACCCTACATTACAAAGACTGAGGGAGGTAGCTAGTAAGGCACCTGATTCCCAAGGGAAGGGGAAATCTGTATACTGGGACAAAGGGTTAAGCTAGAGTACTTGCATATGTATTTGGTGACACTGTATAGGCCACTCCTAGATAGCCTTAAAAAGGGATGGACAAACTTACCATTTGGATAACAGTAACATTACACAGTAGAATTGGGCACCCTTTGGTAAGGGCCTTAAAAGTAGTTAAGTAGTGGCTGGTGGCAGCTGGTACTACTTTATAGTCTGGGCAGAAGGGGGTATAACTACTAAACCTGTGCCAGTCTTCCCCAGGAGTGTCTGTGTGTTTGTATATAAATTAACTCTCAAAGTGTGTGTGTATGTGTGTGTGAGAGTCAGCTACTTTGGCAGGGACTCAAAACACTGGTTGGACAGAGAGGGTGCTGGAGGTTTTGGCTTGACCAATTAACTGAGATCGTAACCCTATAGCTGGGCCAGTGGGGAGTCTTATTGGGGATCTGGAGAAAGAGGGAGAAACCAGCCCCAGCCTGACTGTGATCTCTGTGTGCTATTAAGGGAAATTGTACTTTACTGTGTGTGTGTGTGCTTGTCATCCTCCAAATGTGCACGTCCCTCACTGGTGCTAGTGGTGAGGATTGAGGCTCCTTGATTACTGGGCCAGTGCAGGGGTGTCACAGTTTCATCAGTGATGGCCTCTCTTGGTTGTTCCATCCCAGTGCATGAGATAGGAATGAATCAGTTGACTGAGACAAGATCTGATGTTTGGCAGCCAATGGGGGCAAAAAAAATTACAACCCCTCCCTCCCAGAAATGTACGGTAAAAACCTTCTGATGTTAAGTAGAGCTGCTTCAACATGGTCAGGAGCTGAAATTTCTGTGGTATTTGTAGCTACGTTGGGATGTCCATATAATGGATTTTTTAGGCATTATGGGGACTGCAAGAAAACTTGATTTGAATGTGGAAGCCACGGCGGGAAAGGTACAACCCATTTTTTGTGAGATAAGTAGGTCTGTTAATCATGTCATCCCAGGCTAATATATAATGGTCCCCCTTGAATGACACCAGCTATTAACCAGTTGTTAATGTGATTATGATTCTGGGTAACGGTAGGATTCACTTAGAACCACAGTCTTACCTGCATTAGACATATATGTAGCAAGATTTGACATGTTTCTCTGCATGTCCTTATCTAAGTTGACTGTCCCATTTCATTCACACCAGCCTGCACCACTACCAGTCATTGTATTTGCTAGGTGATGAACTCAAGGACCTACTTAACATCATGGGTCCTGGTGACAGGATGACAGCTGTCCTCCTGTGTTCATCCCTCATGCTGAGTTTACAAACAGTATGTTTAATGATGGTATCACTATTCAGTATGATATTACCAAATCTTCATAGGATCATAGGAAGTTATTAGGCTACTGGCCCTGAGGCCCTTATAAACCTAGCCAAGAGTTTAGCCCATGTATAGACAAGTCAGCACCCAATGCCCCTGTCCAGCAGGGACACAGGTGGAATCCCAGAGGTGTATTTTCTGTTTCCCATCCAGTTATCCAGGTTGCACTTAAACAGGGATAATGTGGTACTCTGCTTGATGTGGAGCAGGAGTCTATTCCACAGATGGAGGAGTCTCTGGGACACAAATCTGTCTAGCCAATAAGTCCTATTGATGTCACAGACCAGGTTGAGGTTGCCCGTGCGGGTTACTCGAGTGGAGCTGGACTTGCGGATATGTAGCAGTCCTATCAAGGTGGGGTCTGAGATTGCTTTGTATGCCAGATAGAGGTCATCTCTGCGGAGTCTGCATGAAACAGAGTTGAGGGATAGGGCTTTTAGCCTATCTGTGTATGGTA
This sequence comes from Protopterus annectens, assembly GCF_019279795.1. Taxonomy (NCBI): domain Eukaryota; kingdom Metazoa; phylum Chordata; order Ceratodontiformes; family Protopteridae; genus Protopterus; species Protopterus annectens. Next base: position 327,493,662 of record NC_056744.1, on the reverse strand, counting down.
GATTTTTGAGGCCCTGGATTCTCCTGGTGTGAAACTTCTGTGATCTCTCCAGCTGCTGCATGCGCTTTGTGAGATACATGCAGAAAGGAGGATTGTACTCAATAATGGGTCTAATAAGGGAAGAATACAGGGATGTTATGACCTCTTTGTCCCTGGATGAGATACCCTTACTTATTTGGTGGTCATGTAGAAAGCTTTCCATACAACGGAAGCAACGTGGTGGTCAAAAGTCAGGTTTCTATCAACCTGGATGCCCAAATTCCTCATGACTGATTGCATGCTTAGGATGTTGTTATTAATGTGATAACTTGTGGGGACATCACTCTCCTCAAAGGGGATGATGATGCATTTTTTGGTATTGAGCTTGAGGCCATGTTTCTGGCACCAGTCATTTGTTTGGGTGAGACCCTATTGGAGGATGTCCACATCACTAGGGGAATTCATGACAGTGCCCAGCTTGCAGTCATCTGCAAACTTGGTCAGCCATAGCCCACTGGTTTTGGCGTGCACCTCAGAAAAGTATATCCCAAATAACAGAGGCCCCAAGGCCAATCCCTGGGGTATGCCATTCATTACGGGTCTACTGCTTAAGATGGCTTCCCCTATTTTGACTAGGTCGGATCTGTCAGTGAGCCAATTTGTTACCCATCTGGTAACATACATACCTCATGAAGACTCAGTGGAACTGAAAGGTTTACAATCTAATAATGGAGTCACTATTCGGTATGACATTACCATATGGGCGTGCAGACTCAGTGGAAATGGAAGGTTTACAGTCTTCAGCCTTGTCATTCACTGAATGATGCAACCTTATTGTATACGCACAGTGTGAGATACATGGTTAGGTATTACTCATTTGTGTCTGACGCTTTCTTTTTCTGATACCATCAGGCTTGTGGAGAGATTTCTTGCCAAAAGGTTTGGTATATTCATGAAGAAATGGGGTGTATATGTAAGAGGCTGTCCGACAATGTAATTATTGAGAGGGTGACCACCAGGTGATGAAGAAATTTAAACTTTTCACAGATCATATTGTTGTGATCTTGTTATATTTGAGTATAAGACAGTTTCTGAACTGTCTGGTAATGGTAAGTGGTATAAAGCCGTCAACAGAGAGGGGATAAAAATGGACTGAACTTCCATATTGGCCTGACAACATGAATGGCCAAGCTACAGACACTCTGTATAGAAGTTGCTGATAATTATAATTAGGTCTGCAGGAAGTATGGCAGTGACTCACTGCCCAATGTTTAAAGCTTTGATCAGAGATGACAGAACCATCATTAAGATGGGCTTGTTTGTCAAGAGACGGGAATTCACTTCATGGCTTTCAAGTCATGTTAAAGGTACATCTCCAAGAAAATGACAAATGTAAGTGCATCGGGTGATAACAAATCGAATAAATAAAAACACAACAGTTAAGTGACCATAGCCTAATGGGGAAGTGAAAAATGAATTCACTAACTGAATTTTGCACTGCAATTGCCTGCACTAAAAAGCATGAAATATCGTTGGCTGAAGAACTGTAAGGAGATGCTGCAATGCTTATGCTATCCTTTACATTTTCATGTAGTTAATAAGTTGTTTGTTTATTATTTCATTTCTTTGTTTGAATATGATAACTGGGTAGGTGCATTGGTCCAAGAACTCCTTTCAGATGTGACCCAGGCCTTGGAAAAGGCACTACACAAGGTCTAACTAGTTACACAGTCACGTGAATAACAGTTAAGTAAGACATAAGAAATATATTATACAAAACTTCAAACACAGTAGATGCAAAGCAAGCATTTGCAAAGTATATAACTGTATCATTTTACAAAACTTCAAACACAGTAGATGCAAAGCAAACATTTACAAAGTGTGTAACTTTATCCTCTCAAAAGGCAGACTTATAAGTTAAGATGCATTACACATAGATTTCAGATTTCAAGTGGAGGATAACAACCAGGGTACAATTGCAAGGCCTATATGAGATACTGTATTTTCTGTGCAGAAAGGGTGTCCAGGTAATTAGATATCGGTGTTGTAGAATGTGGACTAGCCACTAAAGAAAGAATTGTGGACAAAGTATAAATTGTTAGGAACAGTAATTGCGTTTGCCCAGTGGGTCAAACAGGCATACTCAGTGGTACAGGCGAACGCAGTGAATATTTTTTCTGCCTATGTGCGAGCTGATTTTATGGTATGTATGTCTTGCTTATCAGATTCTGTGGTATTACAATATCTTCCACAAATTCAGAATTACAAAATATTCGCTTGTTACCTGCAGCCCTGAACCAAGATAAAACAAATGTTCCCTTGACTTGGATTTCTGACAGTTACCAGAGCAGGAGAAGTTTGCCAAGTGTGACTGATATTCCAATTCATGAGGTATCCCTTTTGTTCCCCAGTCTGCTTTTCCATTTAATTTTTGAGCATTTTAGTCACATCTGCAGTGCTGGCTTGTGGCTTAGAAAAATTGCTTTTATGTATCCATTCTGAGAAATCTCTGGCATCTGCTGACAAACAGAGGAATCTTAGCATGCAAACATCAAACCTAGACAAGTAGTCCAGAAACCTCACAAATAAAACATGCTATTATTTAAGGCTCCAGACACTAGGATGTGTACACTAAACTAAACTATTATTGATGTCTTTAAAGTGTAGGGGCAGGGCAAATGTGTACAAGGACAGGGGCAGGATGTGTATAAAGTGTAGAGGGAGGGTAAATGTCCGCAAGGACAGGGGTAAGATGTATATAAAGTGTGGAGGGAGGGTAAATGTGAAGAAGGACAGGGGTAGGAAGTGTATGAAGTGTAGTGGGAGGGCAAATGTGTACAAGGACAGAGGCAAGATGTGTATAAAATGTAGCGGGCGGGCAAATGTGTACAAGGACAGGGGCAGGATGTGTATAAAGTGTAGAGGGAGGGTAAATGTGTACAAGGACAGAGGCAAGATGTGTATAAAATGTAGAGGGAGGGTAAATGTGAAGAAGGACAGGGGTAGGAAGTGTATGAAGTGTAGTGGGAGGGTACAATTGCACAAGGACAGGGGTAGGATGTATATAAGGTATAGAGGGAGGGTAAATGTGCACAAGGACAGGGGTAGGATGTGTATGAAGTGTAGATTGAGGGCAAATGTGCACAAGGACAGGGCTAGGATGTGTATGAAGTGTCGAGAAAGGTTAAATGTACACAAGGACAGGGTAGGATGTGTATGAAGTGTTGAGAAAGGTTAAATGTACACAAGGACAGGGTAGGATGTGTATGAAGTGTCAAGAAAGGTTAAATGTACACAAGGACAGGGTAGGATGTGTATGAAGTGTCAAGAAAGGTTAAATGTACACAAGGACAGGGTAGGATGTGTATGAAGTCTTGAGAAAGGTTAAATGTACACAAGGACAGGGTAGGATGTGTATGAAATGTCGAGAAAGGTTAAATGTACACAAGGACAGGGTAGGATGTGTATGAAGTCTTGAGAAAGGTTAAATGTACACAAGGACAGGGTAGGATGTGTATGAAGTGTCAAGAAAGGTTAAATGTACACAAGGACAGGGTAGGATGTGTATGAAGTCTTGAGAAAGGTTAAATGTACACAAGGACAGGGTAGGATGTGTATGAAGTGTTGAGAAAGGTTAAATGTACACAAGGACAGGGTAGGATGTGTATGAAATGTCGAGAAAGGTTAAATGTACACAAGGACAGGGTAGGATGTGTATGAAGTGTCAAGAAAGGTTAAATGTACACAAGGACAGGGTAGGATGTGTATGAAGTGTCGAGAAAGGTTAAATGTACACAAGGACAGGGTAGGATGTGTATAAACTGTAGGCGGAGGATAAATGTACACAATGACAGGGGTAGGGTGTGTATGAAGTGTAGAGGGAGGGTAAATGTGCACAAGGCCAGGGGTAGAATATATATATAATGTATAGAGGAAGGATAAATGTGCACAAGAACAGGGGTAAGATATGTATAAATTGAAGGCAGATGGTAAATGTGCACGATGACAGGGTTAGGGTGCATATAAATTGTAGAGGGAGGGCAAATAAGCATAAAGCAGGCGTAGTTTAATACATACATGTATAAATATATATATATATATATATATATATATATATATATATATATATATATATATATATATATATATATATGGGTCTCATTCAGAAGATTGACTCAACGGAAAGTTGAACTTCATATGGTCGAGACCATATGATCAACTTTCCAAAATGTCAAAGCTTTTCATTGGAGATAGTGGTACAGTGGGGTTCGAGAAATTTACCCTTTTCCCCACTGCAGTGCCATCTCAGAGTTGGTATGTATAGTTTGGGGGGGATTGGGGGGGCACAGCCTCTCACATGGTGGTGCAGGGGGACTTGCCCCTCTTCAAAAACGTAGATTTTTGTTGTTTTCCGTAGTTCGACGTTTTGATAAGTTGATCATATGATCTCGACCATATGGATTCGACTTTCTGTTGAGTCAAACTGAATGGAATCAATGTAACTATATGTGGGATGTTGAGTGTGAAGAAGCACTGGGGTATATGTGCACATGAACAAGGATGCATGCAGCATTGGAGGAGTAAAACACCTGGGGTAGCTGTGCAAGTGGGCAAGGATATGTTGGGTTCTGAGAATATGGAAGGACTGAGGCAGTTCCTCAAGTTGTGGGGAAATGAAACATAGTCAATATGCAGAAGGAGTAGAAGTATGGTGCACGGGGGCACGGGTGTATGTACAGGAGGCATTAATGTACATTCAGAAGAGGGAGGGACATACATACGTATTCCAAGAAGGCTATGAATGGTGACTAGGAGTGTTTCTCCAAATGAATGGAATCACAGAGCTAAATGATTTAGGTACACGTAATTATAGGAGGTACACTTGGGTTGCTTGCTGTTATTGAGGGAGGAGGGGGAAAGGTTAGAAGGCATGATTGACAACTTACTAGATGTGTCTTTTAGATGTTTAGAGGGAAACATTTCTTATCGAGAGAGTAGTAAAACCATTCAATACATTGAACTGTATAATGGCTGATTTTGAAGTTAAGGATAGATTTGTGATGGGTGAGATAATTTACGGGGAGAGTCAGGGTTGACAGTGTGGGGAGGTAACTGCCTAATAAATAATACAAACTGCACTTAGAGCTGACTTGATTGACATACTTCTCATAACATGTAAAGATGTCACTGGAAGATTTACAGGCTTTCCAATTTGTCTGCCTGACTGCTGCAGCTTCCTAAAACGCTGCTCCTGTTACTCTTTCTTTTACGTCCAGCATATCAGGCATCCTCAAACCCTATGATTTACTCAGGGCTGCTACCGCATATAATGTATTCCGCAGCCCTACCACCCTGTTTTTAAAGTACTTTTTCCACAAAGCCTTTCTTCTTCCTCTTCTGTTTGAACCCTCCTGTTTGTTTCAGTAATAGTGGGAGGTGCTTAATGAAAGCCCATGTTTCTCCTGTTCCAATTTATACAAACTATACTGCTTTGGCTTCATGCACATATGCATCACCCACCTTCTTAGTGTTTTAGTAACTCTGCATTGCGTACTTTCTGACATTCTAATTTCCCAACCCCTGAATAGCTGTTAAAACTAGATACAGTAATCTGTGTTAGAGATGTAACGCCCTGCACAGCGGAAACTAATGTAACCTCTCAAATCCCATTCACTTGTTGGGGATCCGAGTATCTCGCTATCCCTTGCTCCTCTTTTACTCAAATTTTATATTAAGATTCTGTTTAGAGGTGTCTGTGAGTTTCTAAATCCATTGTCTGTTCTGTCATATTAGTTTTACTCTACCAACATGTATATTTTCTACTGCACCCACTCCTTCATTGCTTAACTGCACTTTTATGGTAAATCCCAACTGGTATATTTATTTCTTCACACCCTGCAAGCTGCTATTTATTCACCACTTTGGAGCACATGATCTGCCATGGTGAAGCCAACAAGACAACCACTGGGGCACTTTTCAGTATGCCATATCATTCCACTCTTACAGAAGTTTCAGCAGCACTCAAGGAGTATGAATGTACTGATCGTGTTGAGGGCTGCCAGTCATGTCATTGGGCGACATGACCTCTCAAGATCCCTGACCTTCTTGTGAGCAGATAGTAAAACATCATGATTACTTATGTCTCTACCAGGGACCATTGATTGTATGTGCTGAAGATGACCACAATTCTATCCACCCTCTAGGAGGCAAGTCCTCACCATTTATTTCTGGCTGTTTCAGTCCAGACAGAACCTAGGATGACTGGGTCATAGTGAAGGCTGTATTTGTCTGTGCTGCCACACAAACATCATTCCAGTAGTCTTGATGCATTGAGACACAGTCTGTCCTGTAACCTTATTAATACACATCAGGCAGGATCAGTGTTGTCACCTGCTTAGTACACATCAGCATGGTCACTGCTGTCACCTGATTAGGACACATCAGGTATTGTCCATGCTGTCCCCTGATTAGTACACATCAGGTAGGATCTGTGCTGTTACCTGATTAGTACACATCAGGCAGGGTCACAGCTGTTACCTGATTAGTACACATCAGGCAGGGTTACTGTTACCTGATTAGTACACATCAGGCAGGGTACTGCTGTCCCCTGATTAGTACACATCAGGCAGGGTTACTTCTGTCCCCTGATTAGTACACATCAGGTAGGGTCTGTGCTGTTACCTGATTAGTACACATCGGGAACGGTCACTGCTGTCACATGACTAGTACACATCAGGCAGGGTCACTGCTGTTACCTGATCAGTACACATCAGACAGGGTCACTGCTGTTACCTGGTCAGTACACATCAGGCAGGATCTGTGCTGTTATGTGATTAGTACACATCAGGCAGGGTCACTGTTGTCACCTAATTAGTACACATTAGGCAGGGTTACTGTTGTCACCTAATTAGTACACATCAGGCAGGTTCACTGCTGTCATCTGATTAATACACATCAGGCAGGAGAACCTGCTGTCACCTGATTCACCTGATTAGTACACATCAGGTAGGGTCTGTGCTGTTGCCTGATTGGTACACGTCAGACACGGTCACTGCTGTCACCTAATTAGTACACAGGCACGGTCACTGCTGTTACCTGATTAGTACACATCAGGCACGGTGTCTGCTGTCACCTGTTTAGTACACATCAGGTATTGCCATGCTGTCACCTGATTAGTACACATCAGGCAGGGTCACTGCTGTCACCTTAGTAAACATCAGGCATGGTCACTGCTATCACCTTTTTAGTACACACCAGGCACTGTCACTGCTGTCACCTGATTAGTACACATCAGGCATGGTCTCTGCTGTCACCTGTTTAGTACACATCAGACACAGTCACTGCTGTTACCTGATTAGTACACATCAGGCATGGTCACTGCTGTCATTTGATTAGTACACATCAGGCATGGTCACTGCTGTTACCTCATCAGTACACATCAGGCAGGGTCACTGCTGTTACCTGATTAGTACACATCAGGCACGGTCACTGCTGTTATCTGATCAGTACACATCAGGCATGGTCTCTGCTGTCACCTGTTTAGTACACATCAGGCACAGTCACTGCTGTTACCTGATTAGTACACATCAGGTAGGGTCTGTGTTGTTACCTGATTAGTACACATCAGGCATGGTCACTGCTGTCATTTGATTAGTACACATCAGACTTGGTCACTGGTGTTATCTGAACAGTACACATCAGGCAGGGTCACTGCTGTCACCTGATTAGTACACATCAGGCATGGACACTGCTGTCACCTGATTAGTACACATCAGGCAGGGTTACTACTGTTACCTGATTAGTACACATCAGGCACGGTCACTGTTGTCACCTTAGTACACATCAAACACGGTCACTGCTATCGCCTGATTAGTACACATCAGGCAGGATTATTGCTGTTACCTGATTAGTACACATCAGGCACGGTCACTGCTGTTATCTGATCAGTACACATCAGGCAGGGTCACTGCTGTCACCTGATTAGTACACATCAGGTACGGTCACTGCTATCACCTGATTAGTCCACAGGCACGGTCACTGCTGTTACCTGATTAGTACACATCAAGCATGGTCTCTGCTGTCAAGTGTTTAGTACACATCAGATAAGGTATGTGTTGTTACCTGATTAGTACACATCAGACAGGGTCACTGCTGTCACCAGATTAGTACACATCAGGCAGAAGTACCTGCTGTCACCTGATTCACCTGATTAGTACACATAAGTTAGGGTCTGTGCTGGTACCTGATTAGTACACATCAGGCACGGTCACTGCTATCACCTGATTAGTCCACAGGCACGGTCACTGCTGTTACCTGATTAGTACACATCAAGCATGGTCTCTGCTGTCAAATGTTTAGTACACATCAGATAAGGTATGTGTTGTTACCTGATTAGTACACATCAGGCAGGGTCACTGCTGTCACCTGATCAGTACACATCAGGCACGGTCACTGCTGTCACCTACTTGGTACACATCAGGCACAGTCACTACTGTCACCTGATTAGTACATATCAGACAGGGTCACTGCTGTTACCTGATCAGTACACATCAGACAGGGTCACTGATATTACTTGATTAGTACACATCTGGTAGGGTCTGTGCTGTTATGTGATTAGTACACATCAGGCACGGTCACTGCTGTCACTTGATTGGTACACATCAGGCATGGTCTCTGCTGTCACCTGTTTAGTACACATCAGATAGGGCTGTGCTCTCATCTGATTAGTACACATCAGGCACGGTCACTGCTGTTACCTGATTAGTACACATCAGGTACAGTCTGTGCTTTTACCTGATTAGCATACATCAGGTAGGGTCTGTGCTGTTACCTGATTAGTATACATCAGGCACGGTCTCTGCTGTCACCTGATTAGTACACATCAGGCACGGTCACTGCTGTCACCTGATTAGTATACATCAGGCATGGTCACTGCTGTTACCTGATCAGTACACATCAGGCAGGGTCACTGCTGTCACCTGATTAGTACACATCAGGCATGGTCACTGCTGTTATCTGATCAGTACACATCAGGCAGGGTCACTGCTGTCACCTGATTAGTACACATCAGGCACGGTCACTGCTGTCACCTGATTAGTACACATCAGGCACGGTCTCTGCTGTCACCTGTTTAGTACACATCAGGTAGGGTCTGTGCTGTTGCCTGATTAGTACACATCAGGTATTGTCCATGCTGTCACTGACTAGTACACATCAGGCAGGGTCACTGCTGTCACCTGATTAGTACACATCAGGCAGGGTCACTGCTTTCACCTGATTAGTAAACATCCACGGTCACTGCTGTCACCTGATTAGTACACATCAGGCACGGTCTCTGCTGTCACCTGTTTAGTACACATCAGATAGGGCTTTGCTGTCATCTGTTTAGTACACATCAGGCACAGTCACTGCTGTTACCTGATTAGTATACATCAGGCATGGTCACTGCTGTTACCTGATCAGTACACATCAGGCAGGGTCACTGCTGTCACCTGATTAGTACACATCAGGCACGGTCACTGCTGTCACCTGATTAGTATACATCAGGCATGGTCACTGCTGTTACCTGATCAGTACACATCAGGCAGGGTCACTGCTGTCACCTGATTAGTACACATCAGGCACGGTCACTGCTATCTGATCAGTACACATCAGGCAGGATCACTGCTGTCACCTGATTAGTACACATCAGGCACTGTCACTGCTGTCACCTGATTAGTACACATCAGGCAAGGTTACAACTGTTACCTGATTACTACACATCAGGCACGGTCACTGTTGTCACCTTAGTACACATCAAACACAGTCACTGCTGTCACCTGATTAGTACACATCAGGCAGGATTACTTCTCTTACCTGATTAGTACACATCAACCATGGTTACTGCTGTCACCTGATTAGGACACATAAGGTATTGTCCATGCTGTCCCCTGATTAGTACACATCAGGTAGGGTCCTGATTAGTACACATCAAGCACGGTCACTGCTGTCACCTGATTAGTACACATCAGGCAGGGTCACTGCTGTTACCTGATTAGTACACATCAGGCAGGGTCACTGCTGTCACCTGATTAGTACACATCAGGCGGGGTCACTGCTCTTACCTGATTAGTATACATCAGGCAGGGTCAATGCTGTCACCTGATTGGTGCACATCATCATGCACGGTCACTGCTGTTACCTGATTAGTACACATCAGGCACGGTAACTTTTGTCACCTGATTAGTACACATCAGGTAGGCTGTTACCTGATTAGTACACATCAGGCAGGGTCACTGCTGTTCCCTGATTAGTACACATCAGGCAGGGTCACTGCTGTTCCCTGATTAGTACACATCAGGCATGGTCACTACTGTTATCTGATTAGTACACATCAGGCACGGTCACTACTGTTACCTGATTAGTACACATCAGGCAGGGTCTGTGCTTTTCCCTGATAAGTACACATCAGGCAGGGTCGCTGCTGTCTCCTGTTTAATAGACATCAGGCACGGTCATTGATGTCACCTCATTAGTACACATCAGGCAGGGTCACTGCTATCACCTGATTAGTACACATCAGGCACGGTCACTGCTGTCACCTGATTAGTACACATCAGGCATGGTCAATGCTATTACCTGATTAGTACACATTAGGCAGGGTCTCTGCTGTTACCTGATTAGTACACATCAGGTATGGTCACTGCTGTCACCTGATTAGTACACATCAGGCAGGGTTACTGCTGTTATCTGATTAGTACACATCAGGCAGGGTCACTGCCGTTACCTGATCAGTACACATCAGGCAGGGTCACTGCTCTTACCTGATTAGTATACATCAGGCACAGTCACTGCTGTTACCTGATTAGTATACATCAGGCATGGTCACTGCTGTTACCTGATCAGTACACATCAGGCAGGGTCACTGCTGTCACCTGATTAGTACACATCAGGCAAGGTCTCAGGCAGGATCACTGCTGTTACCTGATCAGTACACATCAGGCAGGGTCACTGCTGTCACCTGATTAGTACACATCAGGCAAGGTTACAACTGTTACCTGATTAGTACACATCATGCACGGTCACTGTTGTCACCTTAGTACACATCAAACACGGTCACTGCTGTCACCTGATTAGTACACATCAGGCAGGATTACTGCTGTTACCTGATTAGTACAAATCAACCACGGTTACTGCTGTCCCCTGATTAGTACACATCAGGCAGGGTCTCTGCTGTTACCTGATTAGTACACATCAGGCACGGTCACTGCTATCTGATCAGTACACATCAGGCAGGATCACTGCTGTTACCTGATTAATACACATCAGGCATGGTCACTGCCGTCACCTGATTAGTACACATCAGGCAAGGTTACAACTGTCACCTGATTAGTACACATCAGGCAGGATTACTGCTGTTACCTGATTAGTACAAATCAACCACGGTTACTGCTGTCCCCTGATTAGTACACATCAGGCAGGGTCTCTGCTGTTACCTGTTTAGTACACATCAGGGTCTGTGCTGTTAGCTGTTTAGTACACATCAGGCACGGTCACTGCTGTCACCTGATTAGTACACATCAGGCATGGTCAATGCTATTACCTGATTAGTACACATCAGGCAGGGTCTCTGCTGTTACCTGATTAGTACACATCAGGTATGGTCACTGCTGTCACCTGATTAGTACACATCAGGCAGGGTTACTGCTGTTATCTGATTAGTACACATCAGGCAGGGTCACTGCCGTTACCTGATCAGTACACATCAGGCAGGGTCACTGCTCTTACCTGATTAGTATACATCAGGCACAGTCACTGCTGTTACCTGATTAGTATACATCAGGCATGGTCACTGCTGTTACCTGATCAGTACACATCAGGCAGGGTCACTGCTGTCACCTGATTAGTACACATCAGGCATGGTCACTGCTATCTGATCAGTACACATCAGGCAGGATCACTGCTGTTACCTGATTAATACACATCAGGCATGGTCACTGCCGTCACCTGATTAGTACACATCAGGCAAGGTTACAACTGTTACCTGATTAGTACACATCATGCACGGTCACTGTTGTCACCTTAGTACACATCAAACACGGTCACTGCTGTCACCTGATTAGTACACATCAGGCAGGATTACTGCTGTTACCTGATTAGTACAAATCAACCACGGTTACTGCTGTCCCCTGATTAGTACACATCAGGCAGGGTCTCTGCTGTTACCTGATTAGTACACATCAGGCACGGTCACTGCTGTCACCTGATTAGTACACATCAGGCAGGGTCACTGCTGTTACCTGATTAGTACACATCAGGCAGGGTCACTGCTGTCATTTGATTAGTACACATCAGGCAGGGTCACTGCTGTTACCTGATCAGTACACATCAGGCAGGGTCACTGCTGTCACCTGATTAGTACACATCTGGCACAGTCACTGCTGTTACCTGATTAGTATACATCAGGCATGGTCACTGCTGTTACCTGATCAGTACACATCAGGCAGGGTCACTGCTGTCACCTGATTAGTACACATCAGGCATGGTCACTGCTATCTGATCAGTACACATCAGGCAGGATCACTGCTGTTACCTGATTAATACACATCAGGCATGGTCACTGCCGTCACCTGATTAGTACACATCAGGCAAGGTTACAACTGTTAACTGATTAGTACACATCATGCACGGTCACTGTTGTCACCTTAGTACACATCAAACACGGTCACTGCTGTCACCTGATTAGTACACATCAGGCAGGATTACTGCTATTACCTGATTAGTACACATCAACCATGGTTACTGCTGTCCCCTGATTAGTACACATCAGGCAGGGTCTCTGCTGTTACCTGATTAGTACACATCAGGCACGGTCACTGCTGTCACCTGATTAGTACACATCAGGCAGGGTCACTGCTGTTACCTGATTAGTACACATCAGGCAGGGTCACTGCTGTCATTTGATTAGTACACATCAGGCAGGGTCACTTCTGTTACCTGATCAGTACACATCAGGCAGGGTCACTGCTGTCACCTGATTAGTACACATCAGGCATGGTCACTGCTATCTGATCAGTACACATCAGGCAGGATCACTGCTGTTACCTGATTAATACACATCAGGCATGGTCACTGCCGTCACCTGATTAGTACACATCAGGCAAGGTTACAACTGTTACCTGATTAGTACACATCATGCATGGTCACTGTTGTCACCTTAGTACACATCAAACACGGTCACTGCTGTCACCTGATTAGTACACATCAGGCAGGATTACTGCTGTTACCTAATTAGTACACATCAACCATGGTTACTGCTGTCACCTGATTAGTACACATCAGGCAGGGTCTCTGCTGTTACCTGATTAGTACACATCAGGCACGGTCACTGCTCTCACCTGATTAGTACACATCAGGCACGGTCACTGCTGTCACCTGATTAGTACACATCAGGCAGGGTCACTGCTGTTACCTGATTAGTACACATCAGGCAGGGTCACTGCTGTCATTTGATTAGTACACATCAGGCAGGGTCACTGCTATTACCTGATCAGTACACATCAGGCAGGGTCACTGCTGTCACCTGATTAGTACACATCCGGCACAGTCACTGCTGTTACCTGATTAGTATACATCAGGCATGGTCACTGCTGTTACCTGATCAGTACACATCAGGTATGGTCACTGCTGTCACCTGATTAGTACACATCAGGCATGGTCACTGCTATCTGATCAGTACAAATCAGGCAGGATCACTGCTGTTACCTGATTAATACACATCAGGCATGGTCACTGCCGTCACCTGATTAATACACATCAGGCAAGGCTACAACTGTTACCTGATTAGTACACATCATGCACGGTCACTGTTGTCACCTTAGTACACATCAAACACGGTCACTGCTGTCACCTGATTAGTACACATCAGGCAGGATTACTGCTGTTACCTGATTAGTACACATCAACCATGGTTACTGCTGTCCTCTGATTAGTACACATCAGGCAGGGTCTCTGCTGTTACCTGATTAGTACACATCAGGCACGGTCACTGCTGTCACCTGATTAGTACACATCAGGCAGGGTCACTGCTGTTACCTGATTAGTACACATCAGGCAGGGTCACTGCTGTCATTTGATTAGCACACATCAGGCAGGGTCACTGCTGTTACCTGATCAGTACACATCAGGCAGGGTCACTGCTGTCACCTGATTAGTACACATCAGGCACAGTCACTGCTGTTACCTGATTAGTATACATCAGGCACGGTCACTGCTGTTACCTGATCAGTACACATCAGGCAGGGTCACTGCTGTCACCTGATTAGTACACATCAGGCACGGTCACTGCTATCTGATCAGTACACATCAGGCAGGATCACTGCTGTCACCTGATTAGTACGCATCAGGCACTGTCACTGCTGTCACCTGATTAGTACACATCAGGCAAGGTTACAATTGTTACCTGATTAGTACACATCAGGCACGGTCACTATTGTCACCTTAGTACACATCAAACATGGTCACTACTGTCACCTGATTAGTACACATCAGGCAGGATTACTTCTGTTACCTGATTAGTACACATCAACCACGGTTACTGCTGTCACCTGATTAGGACACATCAGGTATTGTCCATGCTGTCCCCTCATTAGTACACATCAGGTAGGGTCTGTGCTGTTACCTGATTAGTACACATCAGGCATGGTCACTGCTATCTGATCAGTACACATCAGGCAGGATCACTGCTGTTACCTGATTAATACACATCAGGCATGGTCACTGCCGTCACCTGATTAGTACACATCAGGCAAGGTTACAACTGTTACCTGATTAGTTCACATCATGCACGGTCACTGATGTCACCTTAGTACACATCAAACACGGTCACTGCTGTCACCTGATTATTACACATCAGGCAGGATTACTGCTGTTACCTGATTAGTACACATCAACCACGGTTACTGCTGTCCCCTGATTAGTACACATCAGGTAGGGTCTGTGCTATTACCTGATTAGTACACATCAGGCACGGTCACTGCTGTCACCTGATTAGTACACATCAGGCAGGGTCACTGCTGTCACCTGATTAGTACACATCAGGCAGGGTCACTGCTGTTACCTGATTAGTACACATCAGGCAGGGTCACTGCTCTTACCTGATTAGTACACATACGGTAGGGTCTGTGCTGTTACCTGATTAGTACACATCAGGCACGGTCACTGCTGTTACCTGATCAGTACACATCAGGCAGGGTCACTGCTGTCACCTGATTAGTACACATCAGGCACGGTCACTGCTATCTGATCAGTACACATCAGGCAGGATCACTGCTGTCACCTGATTAGTACACATCAGGCACTGTCACTGCTGTCACCTGATTAGTACACATCAGGCAACGTTACAATTGTTACCTGATTAGTACACATCAGGCACGGTCACTGTTGTCACCTTAGTAGACATCAAACACGGTCACTACTGTCACCTGATTAGTACACATCAGGCAGGATTACTTCTGTTACCTGATTAGTACACATCAACCACGGTTACTGCTGTCACCTGATTAGGACACATCAGGTATTGTCCATGCTGTCCCCTCATTAGTACACATCAGGTAGGGTCTGTGCTGTTACCTGATTAGTACACATCAGGCACAGTCACTGCTGTCACCTGATTAGTACACATCAGGCAGGGTCACTGCTGTTACCTGATTAGTACACATCAGGCAGGGTCACTGCTGTCACCTGATTAGTACACATCAGGCAGGGTCACTGCTCTTACCTGATTAGTATACATCAGGCAGGGTCAATGCTGTCACCTGATTGGTACACATCATCATGCACGGTTACTGCTGTTACCTGATTAGTACACATCAGGCACGGTAACTGTTGTCACCTGATTAGTACACATCAGGCATGGTCACTGCTGTTATCTGATTAGTACACATCAGGCACGGTCACTACTGTTACCTGATTAGTACACATCAGGCAAGGTCTGTGCTTTTCCCTGATAAGTACACATCAGGAAGGGTCGCTGCTATCTCCTGTTTAATACACATCAGGCACGGTCATTGATGTCACCTCATTAGTACACATCAGGCACGGTCACTGCTGTCACCTGATTAGTACACATCAGGCACGGTCACTGCTGTCACCTGTTTAGTACACATCAGGGTCTGTGCTGTTACCTGTTTAGTACACATCAGGGTGTGTGCTGTTACCTGTTTAGTACACATCGGGTAGGGTCTGTGCTGTCACCTGATTAGTGAACATCAGGCATGGTGAGTACTGTTACCTGATTAGTACACATCAGGCAGGGTCTCTGCTGTCACCTGATTAGTACATATCAGGCACGGTCACTGCTGTCACCTGATTAGTACACATCAGGCAGGGTTACTGCTATCTGATTAGTACACATCAGGCAGGGTCACTGCTGTTACCTGATCAGTACACAACAGACAGGGTCACTGCTGTTACTTAATTAGTACACACCAGTTACGGTCACTGTTGTCACCTTAGTACACATCATAGACGGTCACTGCTGTCACCTGATTAGTACCCATCAGGCAGGATCACTGGTGTTACCTGATTAGTAAACATCAGGCACCATCATTGCTGTTCCCTGATTAGTTCACATTAAGTAGAGTCTGTGCTGTTACCTGATTAGTACACATTAGACACGGTCACTGCTGTCACCTGATTAGTACACATCAGGCACCGTCATTGCTGTTCCCTGATTAGAACACATCAAGTAGAGTCTGTGCTGTTACCTGATTAGTACACATCAAATAGGGTCTGTGCTCATCCCTGATTAGTACACATCAGGCACGGTCTCTGCTGTCACCTGTTTAGTACACATCAGGTACAGTCACTGCTGTTATCTGTTTTGTAGACAACAGATAGCATCTGTGCTGTCACCTGATTAGTACACATCAAGTAGGGTCTGCGCTGTCACTGCTGTTACTTGTTTAGTACACATCAAATACCGTCTGTGCTGTTACCTGATTAGTACACATCAAGTAGAGTCTTTGCTATTACCTGATTAGTACACATCAAATAGAGTCTATGCTGTTCCCTGATTAGTACACATCAGATAGGGTCTGTGCTGTCACCTGAGTAGTACACATCAAGTAGAGTCTGTGCTATTACCTGATTAGTACACATCAAGTAGGGTCTGAGCTGTTCCCTGATTAGTACACATCAAGTAGGGTCTGTGCCATTCCCTGATTAGTACACATCATTCAGGGTCACTAATGTTACCTGTTTAGTAGACATCAGGAACGGTCACTGCTGTTACCTGTTTAGTACCCATCAGATAGGGTCTGTGCTGTCACCTGATTAGTACACATCAAGTAGAGTATGTGCTATTACCTGATTAGTACACATCAAGTAGGGTCTGTGCTGTTCCCTGATTAGTACACATCAAGTAGGGTCTGTGCTGTTACCTGATTAGTACACATCAGATAGGGTCTGTGCTGTTCCCTGATTAGTACACAACAGACAGTATATTGTTGCTCCTTTGGGTAACTGTGTACTAGTAACTCACCTGGTTAGGACACATTAGGATATCTATTCTTGTTTCTTTCAGCAGTTGCTGTGCTTTTTGGTAGGATGACTGCTACAACCTGATTAGTCCCACATTACGCAATGTGTTTCTGTTCCTATTCCTCTGAGTAGTTTTTATGCAATTCAGCAAAATCAGTGCTGCTGTTTGATTACTACATGACAGGTTGGAGATCAGCAATATCATTTGATGAATCCATATGAGCAGTGTGTTCTTGTTTTTCTGAGTAGTTTTGGTGCCATTAGGTAACATTTCTGATGCCTCCTGATTAAAGCACCACAGGGACGGTAATGCAGCTCTGCTGCATAATTGCTGTATCATTATTGTGATTGTGTCACCTAATTAGTGTAATGTAGGTGGGGTTCTGCAGTTCCACTGTGTAAATGTCTCTTTCGGCAAGGCAACTTCTGTCACAATAGTGAAATGGAGACAGATTGTCCTGTTTTACTCTCTATTTCTGACATCATTTGGATGGGTGTGGTCATCATGTGATTTGGATGGGTGTGGTCATCATGTGATTTCGATGGGTGTGGTCATCATGTGATTGGTGCTTCACAAGCACGGTCTGCTTGTTCCTTTCGGTTATTTTTGTGATGTTATGTAAGCAGAGTGAGGTGCAGCCCTGGATACAAATCATCATTTCTGACTTTGAGAAACTGTTTCACCAAGTCTTTATGGGCACTGAGGTATGAAAGGAAATTTTGGAATAAGTACACAGTTTGCCATACAGACCATTTATATATTTATTTATTTGTTGGTTAGCTGGATAAGTGAACTGTCCTGGGGTAAATTGCCTGCGGGTTATTTTCAGCCATGACCTAGGCCGTAAAGCAAAATACTAGTAAGTTAGAGGGCAGTGAAACTGACAGTAGTGACAGTAAGGTAACATGTAATTAAGCAGTGTATGATACTTTAGTGTCACAAGGCCATGTTATAACAGATTCTTCAGACTGTATGAACACTGTAGTTTAACAGACCTTCTGAAGGAACAGCCTGTAAACTGCAGGGGTTAGATCATGCTAGCCGCTGAGAAATACACTAAAAACTAAGCTAGCATAGGTTAGTGCTTTTGCAGACTGAAAATTGAGATATGGAAAGTAGAAAGCAAAGCTATAGCATAAGAAAGGAAACATGGAGTTTACTGAGATCAGTTATTTGAAATATGTTCAGAGAATTGATACCTGATTAGTACTTGTGCAGCAGAAATTAGTATTACTGTTGACAATATCTACATACCTTGTTCTGGTTTTAGACATAGTAGAAAGTTACCAACTAAAGGAGTCAAAGTGTCAAGAGATCTTGTGTGGTGGGAATTAATGTTACAAATTGTAAACTATTGGATGCCATGCATTGGTATGGCATTAACAGTATTAGTAAGGAATTAGTCACCATTGTATCTGAAGCAGTTGCAATGCTTTTCTTTCAGCAAATGATTTTTGAGTTGTTTCAGAATAATCTGAGATTATCCTTTGAGACGATATTATGTGAGAAGGCATTTTCAGTTTGCTGGGGTACTCTTAGAAAAAGCTTTTTCATTAGTAGATGTTTCCTGGTTTCTAAGTCAATATGATAGAGGTTTAATATTTAGCTTGTTCACTTGGTCTTGCCCAATAGGCTTGTTCGTTCCTGATTGGGGGTAAGAACCAGGTACTGTCCAGCCAGGTGAGGACCCTTTGACCCTTTCATTCCCCAGCTGAAGGATATAATGAGCCCATTTTCTCTGTTGGGGACACAGAGTACACCAGTCTGACAGACTCAATGGTCTCCCCACCCCTTCCATGCAGCTTCTATACCCCCTGGTGGCTTATGCGAGCTCCATTAGTGCTGATGACCATAAAGAGTGGGAAGATTTCCTCACACATGTGCTGTCAAGCTTCTGGGCAGCAGCTGCACTGCAGACTCAATCTCTACAGGTTCGACACCTAGTGCTCCTTGGTAGGTGTCACCTGACCAACAAGCAAGATCTGCCTTCCTTTCCTAGGATGGGCGAGCACAGGGTATATGAACTCCCATCCTGCTTGTCCAACTCCATCTAGTACCATGCCAAACAAGTCTTCTGGGTTGCAGTTAAGGATTTATCACTCTGCACCATGGGGGGTATGTAGCTTGTTTTTTTAATTGTGTACACTAACTTTCATTAAGGTGATCGTGAGTTTATATATTTACTAGAAATTAGATGGTGACTGTAACTGAGGACAGTTAGCGTTTTTTACGGTTGTGTATCAATGAATTTTTCTTATTAACCAGTTGTGTAAATAGGCGAATTTTGTTTTTTGTGGTTCCTATGAGGGCAGTATTTTGAGTTGAGTAATGATGGCCTAGTGTTTCCTCTTTGGTGAGAAGATTTGAGATTTTACAGGAAATTACTTTGTTGGCTTGAATCAGGAATCATAGAAAAACTCACTAAGCTAGGCATCAACCCCTATATCATTAGGTGGGTTGCAAACTGGCTCACAGGTAGAACCCGCAGTGTGAAAGTAGCTGACTCCAAGTCAGACTGCCAACCAGTCACAAGTGGAGTCCCACAGGGTTCGGTCCTGGGTCCTCTCCTGTTTGGTATCTACTTCTCTGAAGTCCAGGCCAAGACAAAGGGACTCTGGCTGACAAAGTTTGCAGATGATTGCAAGTCAGGAGCTATTATTAACTCCCCAAGTGATGTTGACAACCTCCAGAAAGGCTTCACTGAGACCAATGACTGGTGTCAGAACCATGGCCTTAAGCTCAATGCCAAAAAATGTGTCATCATCCCCTTTAGGAAAAGCCCATTTCCCATGAATTACCACATCAGTGGTAGTCCACTGAACACAGGAGGCATTATAAGAGATTTGGAAACACAGGTTGACAGCAACCTTTCTTTTGACCACCACATTGCCACTGTGGTGAGAAAGTCCTTCTACGTGGCACATTTCATTATTAAGGGTTTTGCATCCAGGAAGAAAGAGGTCATTGTCTCCCTCTACTCTTCCCTCATTAGGCCAATCATTGAGTACAGTAGCCCATTTGGCATGTACCTCACTAAACACCTGCAACAATTGGAGAGGCCACAAAAGTACCTCACAAAGAGGATCCTAGGACTTAAACATTTGTCCTATATGGACAGACTCCAACTATTCTCTGTCTCATATCGCCTACTTAGGGGCAATCTGTGCTTGACATACAAAGCCATGTCTGACCCAGCTCTGTTAGAAATGCTGCATCTAAAGAAATCCCAATCCCTCCGCACCACACTCCAGAGACCTCAACCTCATTACCACAATCAACAGAACATGCTGGAGGGACAGGTTCATAACCCAGAGACTGCCCATGCTATGGAATAGACTTTCGATACATGTCAAGCAGAGCATCTCACTGGGCCTCTTCAAGAGAAATCTTGATGAGTGAATGGAAAATAGAAAATTCACCACCAGGGATCACTCCAGTGGCTTTACTTTACAGAGGCACTGGGAACTAAGGTCGGGTGGCATGATGCCAGGGTAATCCTGTGGGCTAGGCTTGTAAACGCTCCAGTGCCATTAGCCTAGTACACACCTATGAACCTATGAATGTCGGTGTGATTGGTGAATTACAGATTCTGACCTAGTGTTAAACCAAGTTATTTATGATTCCAAACATTGGGTAGTAGGATCCCTGCTGTACCTTTGATGTTAATGGTTTGAGACTTGTTAAAGCTTTCTGTTGTACCACAGAGCACAACAGTAGTTTTGTAGATATTTACTGTTAACCTTTGTGCAGCTAACCAGTTCTATAAATAACCAAAGCCTGTTTCTAAAGATTTATTGAGGGTATGGGTTCATAGATTCATAGGTAGGTACTAGGCTATTGGCCCTGGAGCCTATATAAGCCTAGCCAAAAAGGTTCCCTGGCTTTCGCCACCCAATAAAATTATTTTCCTGTGCCCCTGACAAGTAGTGTCGCAGATCAGTTGAGTTCATTGTGTTTGTAAGGATTGTATTATCTGCATTCAGCAGGCAGGCTGTATGTGGCAGGTACCACAGTAGATTATTAATGAAGACCAGGAATACAGTAACCACTGATCCTTGTGGAAGACTTTTCACGGTACTTCCGTTTTACATCGAGAATTATGCCCAATGACTGTAAAAGTTCAGGTAGTTTTTGAATTTCCAGTTTTACATATAAAATGATGTGTCGGGGACATGGACTTTTTAAGACCCAAAATGAGGAATGCTGTTCATAATGAGGTAGACTTGATTAGTATGCAGTAGGATGCTGTTTAAGGTATTTGTCACTAACACCAAGACCGATCCTCATATATCAGTTCTACTGGAATGGACATTTTGTTAGTTAGACTGTCTGACTGTTGACTCCTAAAACAAAGACTCTATTCTCCTTGTCCATCAATGAGCAGAGGTCCTGTTGTTGACTAATTCAGGTAGTACACAGATATTATTAAACTATACTTTAGGAAGATAAGAACAGTCATTAGGAGCTGAGGGATGTCGATCTGCATTTGGTATTAAAGGTGCCACAGCCTTCATTGGATGGTAGCCTGCTTTGAAGAGAAATGCCTTACCTTTGAAACTGAAGCGAGAAATTATTGAAAGGAAAAGTAGTGAATACGAACTAGGAAATTAGTTCTGTTATATAGAAGGAGCTGCAAGTTTTTGTGAAGGGAACTTAAAGTCCAGGACTAAATTATTGGGTCACCTTGGGATCAGGCAGTGAACCACAGCAGAGGTCATCCTCAAATTGAAGTATTGCAAACAAGAATCATTGCTTCAGTCAAAGAACACCTTCAGTTCACAATGCCCTGGCAAAATGGTATGGTCATTTAAAGGTAGAAAGCAGGTCTCCACTTCACACATCCACCAAACATTTGTCATGGAATGTTTATTGAAACAGGTACTGCAAATGCTGTTTCCATGCATGTTAAGGTCATTGGTGGTGATCTCACCTTCCTTCCAGTCTCTTTCTCCATGGAATATTCATTTCTTCTTGCAGGAAGAGTGAGCTTTCAGGTAGTGATCCTTAAGATGCTGCATTTACAAAATGTTATCACAAATCGTAACTGTATGGGACTGTCATTTTTGTTTAATAGCAGTTTCATTGCTAAAGATATGACCACAGGGGACTGTGTGGAATCTAGTATGTATGACAGAAGAGCCTTTCTTACAGCTCTGGAGTGTCCACTGTAGGACAAAAGAGATTTTCCTCCAGCAAGGCTGTTTGGACTCTGGCCTGTAGAGCAGATGAGCCTCTACTTGACCACAGCTGTTTTCATCATTGTGAGGCACTAACACTTGGTGACATGCCAAAAATACAAGTGAGCTACACTGAAGTAGATCCTACCATTCTGGGCATAATGGTGACTTATTGGTTAATGTGTCTGCCTCACAGATCTGAGCTTAACCTTGATCTCGGCTCACATTGGTTTTCACATTCTTCCTTCATCTGTGTTGATTTTCACCAAATACTGCGTATTCCTACCCAGGCTATAAAGATTGTTTGGATACTTAAAACTCTCTGTACATATTTAATTTATCAAAGCCATTGTGGTCCATGTAGTAATTGTACAGCATTCATGATTACCATTTCATTTATTCAGTTAGCGAATGAGTGAAATGTTTCATAACCGATGATAAGGCAATCAGGCATGCCGCCGCATTTGCTTTAGATGATCTTTGCGTCTTCATCAGGATGGCAAAATAACAATTTAATGCTAGTAATGTGGCATAAATGGTTAAAAGAGCAGCAGTTTGTATTAGGTAGGCAGAATAGCTTTACCATTTATGGCTACTTCTAGCATAATTTAGGTTGATTGTCCACAAGTCTAGGCAGTTGGGGTACACTGACAAGTGAAGTGGGAATTAAGCTGCTACCATCTTTTGCATTTCTATAACCCTTACTTTTTTTCTTGTTAATAATATATTTAATTTGGCTTATTCAAGCAGTATTATTCTATATAACAACCAAGTAGACCAGCAAGAGCAGATATGGAGGTAAGTTATAATCCTTTATTGTATACAGACCGGTTTCGGCAAATGTTGCCTTCTTCAGTATAGGACAAAAAAAAAAAAAAAAAAATATGCCATCCAAAATAATCGAGGCGTTTTAGGAAATTATTTTGCAGTTAACAAGGTACAAAGTTCTCAAGGTAATTTTTGCTACTTTCTGATGTCCTTCATGGATGCATCTGCAGTCATAACAAATGGGTTGTCCTGTCGTCAGGCAGCCCTTCGGTCGGCCGGATTCCAAAGTCCGGGTCCGGCTTCGGCTGATGTCGCACTTCACCCGACGTCATCTCTGCTGGTCTTCGGGTATAAAGGCATCAGTCGACGCCATTTTCCTCAGTCTTTCTTGCCGCGTGGCGCCCGAAGCAGAAGCTGTTCGCAAGTGCCAGTCGGTCAGATCCAGAGATTACTACTACCGAATACTACTTCGAAGACTTCTAAAAGTTAAGTACCCCGTTGGGGACTCTTTCTTGCCTCAGCCGATGTCAGAAAAAGTCAATAACTGTTTAACTTGTGGGAAACAAATACCTCATAAAGATTTCCACTCTTACTGTTTGCCTTGTTTAGGCCCAGACCACGACGTAGCAGCCTGTTCGGCCTGTGCTTCCTTCAACCGACGAATGCTTAGGCGTCGGTCGGAGTTTGCTGAACAGTTTTTCGGCTCAGATTTTGCGTACATTATGCCGTCGGATCCTCCGACTACCCAAATTGTTAAAAAACGCAAAGAAAAAGACCGACACTCGCGGTCCGCGGTTTCGGCCGAAACCACGGTTAAGCAAACCGCGAGTGTCTCGGTTTCGGCCGAAACCGAGAAAACTGATCAAAATACAGCCGAATCAATGACTACTACTGAGGTTCCTGCTACTTTACTTGAATCAGCCTCAGAAATTTTACCTACAACTGTGGTTACTAGTGACTTATCAGACACCATCCCTTTGGATGTCTCTACCCCAGCACGTGGTGCTGCTAGGCCTCCTGCAGCCATGTCTATTAAGGCCTTTGCCAGGGCTAAAGCAGCCAAATCTACTAAATCAGTGCCTGTTAAACCCCCCTCAACCAGGCCCACTTCTAGTTCACAAATGCTTACTCTGGCAGAAGATTTAATATCCTTAATTAGGGGATCTCAATCTCACCCAGACAGGGCATCTCAGCCCCCAGAAAAGAGACCTAGAGCAGAACCCCCCGAGCCTGTGTCCTCTGATGATTCTGCGGATGACTCAGATATTACAGACCAGCCAGAGGCCCCTTTTTCCAATTATGAAGACTCCGATGCTGAAGAATCCATTCCAGCTGCCTCTCCACCAGAGGAATTCTCCTTTGTGGAAACCTTACATGCCATGAGAGAACAATTCCAATGGCAGGAACAGGATTTCTCAGATTCCAGAAAAAGACTTAGAACTTTTCTGCATTTACCACAACATAGGCCCTTAGCTATACCTCCTGTCCTTTCTGTTGTGGACGATGCATTTAATGATGTCTGCACTGCACCTGATTCCTTACCTCCAGCCCCTGCCAAACCAGATAGATTTTACAGGGTGCCAGACACTCATCACCACCTATACAAGGCCCCACTTGCAGACCCTGAAACTATATCCCAGGGGCCTAAGGCAGTAGCCTCGACCACAGCAAAAAACCCTATTCCTTCTGAAAGGGAATCCAGGTCTTTAGACAGATGGGGCAAAAAAGTTTACACCTCTGCTACTCTCTCAGCTAGAGCTTTAAACTGTCAGTTTCACATGATTCAATACCAAGAGTTTATGCTTGATCAGTTAACTAAAAAGCTGTCCTCTGATGAATCTTTAGATAAGAAATATGTATTAGAAATGGTGAATAACATACAACAGGTTAGTAACCATTCTTTAAAATGTGGCTATGATGCACTGGAGGCTTCATTTAGATCAGCCATGACTGGCACAGTTATAAGAAGGCATGCATGGTTGAAAGAACAGGTCTTGCTGGATCATGTTAAAGCTAAGCTATTGGATGCTCCTATGGATAAGGCCAGTCTATTTGGGGAACCTGCCCAGCAGGTAATGAAGAAAATGGAAGAGAAGGCAAAATCTGTACAAACAGTCAAAGATTTCCTACAGGTTCAGCCCCCAAGGTTTAGCAGGAACTGGCCTGCCAAAAATTGGTCCTTTCCTGACTCCATAAGGTCACAAAGGGGCAGGAACAGACGCTCAAGGGGCAGAAATCTATCCAGAGGAGGTGCCTACAGAGGACGACAGTGGCAAGGCAATAACCGAGGCACAGACACAACCACTGCCACTGCAACAGGACAATCACAGTGACTTGAATCTGACTCCGCCTACCAGGGAGCAAATAGCAGCACCATTAGGCGGAAAGTTAGCCTTATTCTCGAAAAATTGGCACTATATTACAAAAGACAAGTGGATTTTGCAAACCATAGACCAAGGCTACCGGTTCCACTTCCACACTTTACCAGTAAAAGAGGAATGCCAAACCTGCCCCAAATCAAAAATAGAAGCCCTGCATCAGATAGCGGAATTAATAAAGATGAGAGCTGTGGAAAGGGTACCAATAACAGAACAGGGCAAAGGATTCTACTCCAGACTCTTCCTAGTACCAAGAAAAGAGAAAAACTGGAGACCTATTCTCGACCTGTCCATCTTAAACACATACATCATTGTCCCAAAATTCAAAATGCTGACCCTACAGCAACTTCTTCCCATGCTGGGCAAGGAGTGTTGGCTGGTAACTCTAGATCTCAAGGAGGCATACCTGCACGTCCCCATTCGACCAAATTGCAGAAGATACCTCAGATTTCTTGCAGGATCAGAGCATTATCAATTCTCAGCATTGCCCTTTGGCTTATCTACTGCACCCAGAGTATTCACAAAATGCCTGGCATCAGTAATCGCTCACTGCAGAGTACAGGGAATCCAAATTTATCCATACCTGGACGACTGCCTGTTACAAGCGGACAACAAAAGCAAGCTGACAACAGATTTACAAAGGGTCATTTACTTGCTTCAAGCCCTGGGATACACAGTCAATTTACAAAAGTCAAGGCTGACACCATCCCAGACAAGAACTTTCTTGGGCGCGGAATTGGACACAGTAAAACAGATGGCATTCCTAACTGCAGAAAAACAAAAGAACTCCCTCTTTACTTCTTGGCATTAACAAAACAGAACAAACTAACAGCGAGAAAAGTTCTGCAGGCCTTGGGCTTCATGGCATCATGCATAATCTTGGTCCCACATGCCAGACTGCATATGAGAAAGTTACAGTGGTACCTAAAGAATTTATGGTCTCAACACAGGCACAGCTTAGAAACAGAAATACCACTAATCCCATGCTTAAAACAGGAGTTCCTATGGTGGGCTCGGGCATGCCAGTCAAACCCAGGCTTACCCTTCCACAACTTTCGAGCAAACCAAACCATCACAATGGATGCCTCAGACCTAGGATGGGGGGCACACATGATGGACAAATGCGTACAAGGACTGTGGACTCAGGACCAGCTGCACCTGCACATAAACCAAAAAGAAATGCTGGCAGTAAAACTGGCAATCCTAAAATTCAGACCATTCCTCAAAGAAGGTCATTTGATGATAAGGACAGACAACACCACAGTCATGTGGTACATCAACAAGCAGGGAGGCACTCATTCTTACCCCCTATGCAGAATGACTTTGGACCTTTGGAATCTGGCTCTCAGCTACAACATCCAGTTACAGGAAATATTTGTACCGGGAAAAGAGAACACCCTAGCAGACATTTTAAGCAGAACCACCTCGGATGCTCACGAATGGATGCTACACCCGGACATCTTCAAGACCATCACAAAGAAATGGGGAATGCCACAAATAGATCTATTCGCTTCCCCACAAAATCACCAGCTCAAAAAATTCTGCACAAGGACATTCCACCCACTTGCATGGAAGGTGGACTCTCTATCCTTCAGCTGGAAAGGCCTGACAGCATATGCATTCCCACCTCTTCCCTTGATGCACAAGGTGCTACTGAAAATCAAAGAGGAACGTCCAAGGATAATTCTGATAGCGCCGAACTGGCCAAGACAACACTGGTACCCATTGCTGAGGACCATGTCTCGGGAGAAAATGTGGTCAATACCCCTGATGCCTCTGATGTTAACTCAGAACAACTACAACATCATACATCCAAACCTAAAAATCTTGCAACTGACTGCCTGGAACATCACATAGCAGTAACTAACCCAGACATTATCCTTGAAGCCCGCAGACCTTCAACAAGAAGGAACTATGCAGGAAAATGGAAAAGGTTCGTCATTTGGAGTACTGAAAGAGGAAAAGATGTGTCGAGCATAGATATTGCTAACATTCTGGAGTACTTGGCAGAGCTCCTACATACAGGCCTGTCCTATTCCTCCATCAAGATACATGCATCAGCTATTTCAGCAGAATACAGCTTTGATCCTCCTGTCTTTTCACATCCTCTACTCAGGCAGTTCCTCAGAGGGATCAAGAATGTAAAACCTCCTAGGAAACCACCATTACCAGCATGGGACTTGAATTTTGTACTAGAAAAATTGACACTCCCTCCGTTTGAACCAGCAGCAACAGCAGACCTACAACACCTGTCATGGAAAACTGCTTTCCTACTGGCTATTACTTCAGCAAGGAGGGTTTCGGAACTACAGGCCTTAATGGCAGTGCAACCCTTCCTAATCTTCCATCAAGATAGGGTGTCCATGAGAACTAATCCTACATTTATGCCCAAGGTGGTATCCAGAGTGTCTTTAAACCAGGCAATCCACCTACCTACCTTCTTTCCCAATCCACAAAACAGAGGTGAAAGAATAATGCATACCTTGGATGTACATAGACAGTTATGCTACTACCTGGACAGAACCAAAGCTAACAGAAAAACTGACCAGCTCTTTGTAGCCTATGCAACAGGAAGGGAAGGAAAAGCAATTTCCAAACAGACAATCTCCAAATGGATAGGAAATTGCATAAGATTCTGTTACTCTTACCATGGAAAACCAATTCCACAGAACATAAGACCTCATTCTACAAGGGCTACAGCCACTACCACAGCTTTCTTAAGAGGAGTGGCAACCAAGGACATTATTGAGGCGGCTACTTGGACCTCGGTGCATACATTTGCCAAGCATTACAATTTACCTCTATACTCTAGATCCCGAGCAGGGTTTGCCACTGCTGTACTGCAAGGGATCCTGACTACACCATAATTATTATTCCTCCTCCCTAGTTTGGCTATGGTATTCTACCCATTTGTTATGACTGCAGATGCATCCATGAAGGACATAGTACAGTTTTGTACCTACCATAAATGTAGATGTCCGAACTGGATAGCATCTGCAGTCAGGATTACCCTCCCTCCTTCCCCTCTGCGGTACTCCTAGGGTATTTACCCTCCTAATAGCTAGCTGGGGGGGGGGGGAGTCTCTTATGGTGTATTTGTTTGTATATATGTACATACATGTTTATTTTTGTGTTTGCCTTCTACTATTTTGGAAACATTGGCATTTATCCAAAATTTAGCTTTCCAAGAGGGCAATTGGCATCTGGGGCAAGAAACACTGAGGAAAATGGTGTCGGCTGATGCCTTTATACCCGAAGACCAGCAGAGATGACGTCGGGTGAAGTGCGACATCAGCCGAAGCCGGACCCGGACTTTGGAATCCGGCCGACCGAAGGGCTGCCTGACGACAGGACAACCCATTTGTTATGACTGCAGATGCTATCCAGTTCGGACATCTACATTTATGGTAGGTACAAAACTGTACTTTCTGCTGATCTTCATCAGGAACTTGACAACCTGAGTTAAAACAGCCTCTTAACACCAACATTCTGTATCCACCCTAATGTACTGCCCTGGCTCTTTTCAGATGTTATCTTTCACCAAACAGTGCCCCCCCCCTAGCTTTTTGGGAGATTAACCTAAATGCCTTATTAAAATTGAGACAGTAATAGAGTAGGGCAGGCAGAGAATATGTGTGCTGGTAGACGGAGTGCCTTCATGTCGGTACATCTGGGCAAAGTTCTTAAATAGCCATAGGACATAGCAAGCAAACTACGGAGACCTAGCATGTGCTTTTAGTTCTGCTTGCACCTTCTGTGTTACTGTGCACCACAATTGCAGTACCAGTGGTTTCCACAAGAGGGCTCACGCAAGTCTTACAGATTCCAGTGCCCTTCATGTAGGGTTACTATGGTTCCATCATCTGTGGTGGTGGTGGGGGCATCTGCTGGTTGATTGCTCGCATGAAGTACTCCATATCTGTTACAGAGGTCACAGATCATAGAGATGGATATGTTGGCTTTATGCTAGCAGGCTGTCACTGTAGATGTAACAACCACCAACTTGTGATAAATGGTTGTGGGCGACAACGGTAAGATTCATGTCTTCATTTTTCCCTATCTTCTGTATTAACCATACCTACCGATCAGCCATTCCTTTATGAGTTCCTGTGGACTAAGGGTTCTTTCATAATGCTGCCCATTCTGTGCATGTTGTCACTGACATCTTGTAGTGGGTGGCATTTTTTGGGAAATTTATGGTACTGCTGGGCCTAGGAATGCGAGCTTTCAGTGTCTGAATGTTCTGTGCAACATCCTTTGTACAGAAATGTTAGAATTGTTTATTGGCAGCCCTAGTTAGCTTGTTGGGGCCCTCTTCTGAATGGTGAGGCTACCCTCTTGAAATCTCATGAAGAGAATGCATTTTTTCTGTGTTCCATAGCATAAAACAAGAAATATGCATCTACCATCAGGACATGAAATGTTTAAGTGCTTTACTTAATGCCCATTTAGCTGCATGGAACAGATTTTCAGAAGACAAAAAAGTTAAACTGTCATAGCTAGCTTCAGCCTAGGGGTGGTTATGATTACCTTTTTATTTATTTATTTATGATTTTTTCCCCAGATGGAATAGCTTGGCATTCCATCAAAGGATGTGGAAACTGAGCAGGTCTTGTACCTTTTCTCCTACTAGTTGCTTTCTTTTTACATTCAAAATGGAGAATGTGTAATGGAGATGAGGATTTCTTAAAACTAGAGATGACAAGCAAAATTGGAAATACCTTTGGGCTGATTGACGTTTTTTTGGCAAACATAAAGGAAAATGGAGGAATGATTAGAAGCACTCTGTTTTTCATCAGCGCAGATACACTTCTCAGCTTTCCCTGTCTGTATTAATCTGAACTTTTGCCCAGTGAAAATAATTTTCTATTAAAACACGGGGGAAGTGCTTTTATATAGAATGGAAGCAAGGACATTTTTTATGCTTGTAATTCTGACTTACATACAATGTTCCAATGTCTGAAAGAGGTATACGGTTGCTTAGGTCAAGAAACATGTGGCTTGCAGGCAGCTCTGGAATCTTCCACATTCCTTCTTATGCTAACATCTTGCAAATGTGAAGAAAAATCTTGTAGCTATTGTCACCATCTCTTTGTTTTTTAGTCTGTTATAATTTTTACTTTTTTTAATCTGTGTATTCCTCTTTGCGGTTACTTGAGGGAACTAGGGACTTTGATCTTCATTTTTCCTTCAGAATTCACTACCTTGCAAAAAAAAATCTGTGGTGTGAATTTTTGTTTCAAAAATGTTTCAGCATATGGTTTTCAGCTAAATGCTTATGGAGAAAATCATTGCAATGGAATATAAAACACTCAGGGGCCTCTCTTACCCTCCCCTCCCCCTAATGATGGAGACTGTCCTGCATAGAAAGAACAGTCTTTGTTCTGTTTTATTCTATTTCCACAAATTTATTTATTTCATTTTTTTTTATTTTTGACTGTTGGATTCTTTTACTTGTGTTTTCAGCTTCCCCTTCTTGTCTGAGGTCCTCAATTACACAGACCTAAGATGGTGGAGGAATTTGCTGATTCCCTGATTTATTACTATTACTTGTAGAAGTACATGCTTGTGTTTTGCTTTTGGTGGATGTCATTGTGTTCAGAGCACATTACCATAGCCAGGCTAAGAAGCTTTATCTCTTTCTTTGTTTTTATTTATTTGTTTATTGTTTTGATACCGTTTTGATTGTCAGTCCTCTGCTTCCTCATTCTGTTGACCCGTTTGTTCCCACTGGGATGACAGCCATACAGCCTATTCATTCTTTTGCGAAAAAGGGGAGTATGTTCCCCACATGCCTGCCCATAGTTATCCAAGGGGTGGGCATACAGTGGGCTGGTTTGAGGAATGTCACCTGCTTTTCATGAGAGATATAATCCTCACTGTCCTTATAAGAAGCCCCTCCGTGTGGTCTGTGGTCTCAACTGGAGATTTTATTGTGGAGTATGCACCCTGGACATTTGTGCCTAACCCTTCCCCTGAGATAAGCAAGAAAGCAAAGCCTTGTCATTCCCCCCCTGCCAAGTTCTCCAATGCCTGATCTGGTAATTGCACCCAGGTCACATTGACAGTAATAATGGCCACCCAGGTCACATTGACAGTAATAATGGCATTATTGCAGTATACCACTGTTGTTAACAGTCCCTCTCTCTGTTTATGATGTTTGTAATGAAATTCAGTGCCAAATGCTTATTATACATGGGGAAATAGAGAATTATGTTTGATATATAACTTTCATTTTCTGCTAAATTTAATGTAACATTTTGCTCTGAATGTACCAATTGCATACTTTGTGATGCCACGCATCAGGTTATCAGCTAGCAGTGTGACATAGGGAATTCCAGATTTGAAGGAGGACTCCAGATTTGTTATGTGCCATTCTCATTCCTGATTTTAAGTGTTCTTACGTCCAGTATATGCTGTCCTTCCTCCTGACTGTGTGCGCATGTGCCTGTAACATAGCATTCTACCTCCTGTGAGTGCACATGTGCCTGTAACATAGCATTCTACCTCCTGTGAGTGCGCATGTGCCTGTAACATAGCATTCTACCTCCTGTGAGTGCACATGTGCCTGTAACATAGCATTCTACCTCCTGTGAGTGCACATGTGCCTGTAACATAGCATTCTACCTCCTGTGAGTGCGCATGTGCCTGTAACATAGCATTCTACCTCCTGTGAGTGCGCATGTGCCTGTAACATAGCATTCTACCTCCTGTGAGTGCACATGTGCCTGTAACATAGCATTCTACCTCCTGTGAGTGCACATGTGCCTGTAACATAGCATTCTAACTCCTGTGAGTGCACATGTGCCTGTAACATAGCATTCTACCTCCTGTGAGTACGCATGTGCCTGTAACATAGCATTCTACCTCCTGTGAGTGCGCATGTGCCTGTAACATAGCATTCTACCTCCTGTGAGTGCGCATGTGCCTGTAACATAGCATTCTACCTCCTGTGAGTGCGCATGTGCCTGTAACATAGCATTCTACCTCCTGTGAGTGCGCATGTGCCTGTAACATAGCATTCTACCTCCTGTGAGTGCGCATGTGCCTGTAACATAGCATTCTACCTACTGTGAGTGCGCATGTGACTGTAACATAGCATTCTACCTCCTGTGAGTGCGCATGTGCCTGTAACATAGCATTCTACCTCCTGTGAGTGCACATGTGCCTGTAACATAGCATTCTACCTCCTGTGAGTGCACATGTGCCTGTAACATAGCATTCTACCTCCTGTGAGTGCACATGTGCCTGTAACATAGCATTCTACCTCCTGTGAGTGCGCATGTGCCTGTAACATAGCATTCTACCTCCTGTGAGTGCACATGTGCATGTTACATGCTGTTCTCTTTCCTGATTGTGGGTGTGCATCCATTTATTTTGTGCTGCCTGGATGCAGCACTGGTGATGGGAATGACTTCCTGGTTTTGGCTTTATGGAGGCAGCATTCACTGTGGTGCACGTAACTTCCTGCATTGTGAGGTGAATAAATTCCTGTGTTGTGGGGTGAATAACTTCCTGCTTTTGGCTTTATGAAGGCAGCATTTTCTTTGGTGCAAATAACTTGCTGCATTGTGGGGTGAATGACTTCCTGCTTTTGGGCACCTGGCTGACAGATAACTGTATGAGCAGTTACCTTTCAGCCACAGCTTGGACTGGATGACAGGACTGAATGAGCCCAGTCACCACCATCACTTAATCCTTTGCACTGGGTCCATCATCTTTATAGTACCTGCATTTCCTGCTTTGCTGCAGCATGGACTGAATGCTAATGTCATTTGAGTACATTCCTCCAGTTCATCTCCCTTGGGATTTTGTTAATAATTGCATTGGGCCAACCAGACTGTGATAATCATAGAAGTGGTTGGATTTCTTTTGCCTCTGAAAGGAAGAAGCATCATGATTTTCAGACTACCAAGAGGTCTAGTGGTACAATGAAATGCAGAGGAAATGTTGAAATGCAAAAACAAACAAAAACAAAATAGATTGCCATTATGGATGGCAAGTTGGTTTAATAGTAGCGCATTATGCTACATTAATTTTTCATTGCTGTATTTAATTATGTAACTGGCATTTGTTCACAGGAAATGTCTAAGTGGACATCAGCTCTTTTCAGGGGAGACATAGGGAGAAACGCACCAAAATAAACCACAAAATATTAGCAATAGGTATGCAACATTAACAATGCCGAATGAAGAGTTACTAGAATGCACAGGAATATTTACAAATTACATACAGGGAAAAATGCACCAGAATAAACACTGGATACAAAACATTAGCAGTAGTTGTAGAAACATTAAGAATTTTTTTTATAAATGAAATATGATTTTATAGATTATATGCAGGGAAACAAAGAAAGAATGAGAAAATAAGTTATAAGCAAATGTGCGCACACATACATGCACATGCCAACATACACGTGCGCACTGTTCCCTATCAGAAGCCTGAAACACTATAAGCTTGAAAATCAAAATCCTGAAACCAAAAGCCTGAAAATTCAAAATCCCGAAAACCCAAAATCCTGAAACTCAAAATCCTGAAAACACAAATAATGCTAATATGTCACTATAAAGACACTAATATCTACCAATTGACCCTGACACTAACCCTAACCCTAAGGTCCGTCAATATCGCACACTCACCTGACCCGCGCCCTAACCCTAACCCCAATATTTGTCACTATTGCATACATGCCTAACCTGCGCCCTAACCCTAACTCACTTAAACCGCCCCTAACCCTAACATAAAACCAACCGCACACTCACCTGAACCCAACGCATGACCTAACACCACAGGGCTAACAATAGCAAAGCCACAATGATGTCAGTATGTCCATTTTGTGTTTTCAGGATTTTGAGTTTCAGGATTTTGGGTTTTCGGGATTTTGAATTTTCAGGCTTTTGGTTTCAGGATTTTGATTTTCAAGCTTATAGTGTTTCAGGCTTCTGATAGGGAACCGTGCGCACACACACACACACACACACACACACACACACACACACACACACACACACAGGTATTTCAGAGGAGTCTTATTATATCTTTATCTGTTGACTGATGAAATAACACCAAGTGCTGGCAAATCCAGAAGACCTGATAAAAATGCGACACAAAGAAATGGATCCACTGGAACCACTGCAGGAATAACTTTATTGTAAAATGCAAGGTATGCTTCTTCAGGCACATAAAATCAAATAAAACAAACCACTTCATACACTTAAATATACTTAAAAAGTCATGCGATTACACTCATTAAACAATCAGTTACAAAATTACTATACCTTTTGTTGCAGTTGCCATGATCATCAGCTTTTTCTGATATGTGCTTCTATAATGTATTAGTAACAAGTTTCCTTCTAATATCGGACAAATGGGCACCAATGCGCTCTTTAAACTTTCTGTTTGTCATAGTAACATTCGCATTTTTCACCTTGAGGTAGATATGTTAGATTCTGGGTGTTGCAGTTACCATAAGCAATGTTAAAACAACAAAACGTCCAATGTAAAGAAATTAACTAAAGACAAACTCAAAGTCATGCTGCTTAATGCTAGGAGCTTAAACAGTAATCTGCACTCCCTGGAAGCACTCCTTACCTTGTAAGATGCTGACATTTGTGCAGTCACTGAGACTTGGTTCAGGGCTGCTGAGAGCACCCCCATAGAAGGCTTTCACATGTCCAGGCCTCAAAACGA
The DNA here is from genome assembly GCF_019279795.1 of Protopterus annectens. Classification (NCBI taxonomy): domain Eukaryota; kingdom Metazoa; phylum Chordata; order Ceratodontiformes; family Protopteridae; genus Protopterus; species Protopterus annectens. The sequence continues at coordinate 327,458,149 of NC_056744.1, read as the reverse complement.
AGTGGAGTTGTATCTATCTTCATTAAATCCAAATACACTGTGAGACTGATGAAACAGCATGACTCTCTTGAGCTACTCCAGGTCCAATTAACTGTAGGTAAAATACCCCTCCACGTCATCACTAGCTACAGGTCCCCTACTGTGAACCAGGAGAAACACACTGCCTACCTGGACTTGCTAGAGTCTCTCAGTGTAGAACCAAACACCTTGGTCATGTGAGATTTCAACTGTACTTCCATCGATTGGGTGACTTACATGAGCACAGACACAATCACTACGAGGTTCCTGGACTTTGTTAATTCAAATGCACTGGAACAGTTGGTCTGCACCCCCACAAAGGGCTCACATGTCCTAGACTTACTGCTGACCAACATGGGGGTTCACTGCACTACCCCCTGTGTGTTGCCCTCTCTGGTAAGATCAGACCATAAATCTATCTCATTGGAAGTAAAGATCAAATGTGACACCCTCACAAGAGTAAATAAAACTGAAAAATTTCTCCAAAGCAAACTATTGCCTACTAAGCGATGGTATAACAAATTTCAAAGCCCCTGCCGACATAGCCAACAATGACTGTTATGCGGAGGTGTACACAAATGCCCTATACAGTCACTTAAACAAATGCATTGACTCTGCTGTACCCACAGGAACAAAACCAGGTCTTCCCGAAAAAACAAGCCACCCTGGAGGACTGCAATTATAAATAAGCTATACAACAAGTGAAAGAAACTGATATCTAAGAACAGGTGGGAACTTACTCAACAGAGGAAGAATACCCTCCACAGATTGAACAAGCAAATCAGGTATCTTGTTAAGTCCTCTAAGGCTAGCTATGAGTCTAAATTAGCATCCCTAGCTAAAGACAATCACAAGGCATTCTTTAGCTACATCCATAACCTAAAAGGGAATGCCCAGCTGTGTGCTGAACTTATCATGGATGGTACCACTCACACCGAAGATGAGGAAATTGCCAACCTACTAGCTGACAGATTTGGCAAAAATGTCACCACTGTGTCCCCACCAGCCATAACCCAAACTTACTGGCTTAAAAGCCTACGTTTGTACTTGTTCCCCACCTTTCCTGTAACTAGTCTAGTCCAGATACAGATTTGCTGTATCCAGGACTCTTTGTAAGCTTCTGAGCCCCCCTAGCCTTTCTGTGTTGGAGGGAAGCCTTCTAGCTTATCAGTGGGAGTGGTAAGCATTAGGTAGCCTATCTACCACAAGAGGAGTGGTTCCTGGCCCAGAAATTGTAGCTATTGGCCGTTTGGGCAGTTTTTTTCCATCTCTTTCAATGTTCTGTTTTAAAAACTGCACTTGCGCTTGTTTCCCACCTTTCCTGTAACTAGCCTAGTCCAGATACAGAGTTGCTGTATCCAGGACTGTTGGTAAGCTTCGGAGCCTCGCAAGCCTTTCTGTGTTGGAAGAAAGCCTTCTAGCTTATCAGTGGGAGTGGTAAGCACTAGGTAGCCTGTCTACCATGAGAGGAGAGGTTCTTGGCCCAGAAATTGTAGTTTATTGACCATTTGGACAGTTTGTCCGTCTCTTTCAACTTTCTGGTTTAAAAGACCACACCTGCACTTGTTTCCCATCTTTCCTGTAACTAACCTACTGGGTAGCACTAGAAAGCCTTAAACTCATACAAGCCTTCTAGCTTAGAAGAGAGACTTTGGAGTGATTAAGTATCAGTTTTCTGTACTTTCTTGCTGTACTTAACTGTTTTCCGCCAAAACGCATATTTTCCAGCGTTTATTGTAATTTAAAAGCTTGTTTTTTTTTCACATATTCTATTTATTTGACTGCCTGCACTTTTAAAAGTTGTTTTTTGTTTAAACAATTTGTTTACCTGTTGTAGGCTACACACTAAAGTGCAATAGCCTTTTCTGATCATTTGTAGTCGTTTAAAGCTGTTTTAAGTGTATTTAACAAAAACAAAAAAAAAATTAATTCCTTGTTTCCCACCTTTCTAAGTTAGTATAGTCTAGTTTTCAGGCTTGTGCTGAATTCAGGGCTGTGATACAAGTTTCTGAGTTGCCCATACCTTACTTGGATAGAAGGAAGTTTCTCTGTTCACCTGTGAGAGAGGGGAGCTTTGAGCAATCTATCTGTCCCTGGAGGAGTGGTTCCAGCCCAGAAGTTGGTAGTTTATTGGCCATTTTGGGCTAATTTCTATCTCTTTCATTTCCCTACTATAAAAACCGCGTTTGCACGGTTTTGCGCACCGGGCAGTGCCGGTTAGCTATGGTTAAATTATTCCCGGCTCCACTAAGTCTCCTCTTCAGTTTTTCCCTTGAAACTAGTCTAACTCTCAACCTAAGCACTCAAAAAGCATCTTACAGCCCAGCACTTACTCAGACCTAATAGCAAGCACTAATATACCCTGACACTGATTGCCCAGCAGGGCAAGGCTCTTTATTCACCCCTCACCAATCAAGTGACTAAGCAGCTCAACCTACTATTCATGCATGACCAAAGTGCAACTTCAGGTGCACTCTCCAGTCCAGCTGGTGAATCTGGGTATCCTGAGGCAATGTTACAACTGCCTCATGTACACAGACAACCCTCTCCTCCTACCACAAAACACTAACATATGCAAGAGATGCAATTATACAGCCAAACTGGAAGCTAAGCTGTCTCCACCCAAGACTGGAACAGACAGTCAAGAGAAGAAGGTTAACACTTGCACCAAACCTCCAGCTGCACGCAGACCTACTAAAACAGCACTGGCAAAAAATACACATAAATACACAAAATCATACTCGGAGGCTCTAAATAAAAACCTGCAAATGCATCAGAGACCTCCAAAGCAGACATCCAAACAACCTGCACTTCCCGTCACAAACCAGACAACACATAAAACACAAAATCAGTGTGCCTCACAATCACAGCCCTTAAGGCGAAATAACATACATAACACACTAGTAATAGGTAAATCTATAGTCAGGCACACTGACATCTCACTCACTAGGCTGGACAAGCAAGGGTTACTGTTAGCTGCCTGTCGGGAGCCAGAATCCGCCACATAACACAAGCACTCAAGTCAGTCCAGAACAAGTGCAAATATGACTCTGTCATTGTTCATGTTGGTGTGGATGACCTGAAACATACCTCCCCGGACTACATGAAAACAGACATGGAAGAGCTCTCTGCTCATGCAGCCCAGGCTGGTATGACCCTGACCCTGAGTAGCATCCTGCCCTCACCAAGAATGATACCTCAGTATAAATAAAAAATTATCAATTTCAACAATTGGCTAAGCTTCTGGTGGCATTCAAAGGGGATCCAGTGTCTGTCAGCCTGGGACAACATGCTCGACAAGCTGCTTTGCTTTGCAAGAGACGGCTTGCACCTGTCACCCCTAGGCTTTCAAATACTGGCCAAGGCTCTTGCTGCCCCCATAGTGCCTTTTTTAGGCAAGGCTCAAAAGTCAAACCCACCTCCATAAACAGCACAATTAACAAAAAACTGCTGCTACTCAGCACCAGGAGTTTAAATCTCAAAATGCATGCGCTCGAAGCACTCCTCAGTATGGAGAACTTCGACATCTGTGCAGTAACTGAAACCTGGTTCAAGGCTCCAGAGAGCACCCCAGTACTACCGGGCTACAACTCATACCACACGTTTCGGCCACAGAACACGGACCGAAACACAAAAGGAGGGGGGTGTATCCATATTCATCATGGATACCTACACCTCCAGGTTAGTGCCGCAGCATGATACCTCTGAGATCATCCATGTGCAACTAACATTGGGCAAATCTGCAATGCAAATTGTGGCCTGCTACAGATCACCCTCCATGACCCAGGACCACCACCCCACCTTTCTGGAGACACTGGAAAACATGAAGGTCCTACCGACCACCCTGATATTGGGAGATTTCAATTACCCTAGCATTCACTGGGAAACTACTCGAGTACAAATTTCCAGGCCCAGCACTTCCTGGAATTCATCAACTCAAATGCCCTGGATCAGCTGGTAAACTCCCCTACCAGAGGTGAAAACATATTGGACCTGGTCATCACCAACATGGGCAACAGGTGCTCCACACTGGAGGTGAACCCGTCACTGGTTAGATCAGACCATAAACTAATCACGATGGATGTCCACACCCCACCACCACCCCCAACAAAGGAAACCATAGTAAAAAACTTTTCTAAAGCAAACTTCACCGTACTTAAGACAGAGATGGTAAGTTTCCCAGCCCCCGCACTAAAGAATAACGCTGCCCAAGATGCAGAAACCTGTGCAAATGCACTCTATGAGCACCTACAAGGATATATGGATCATGCCATCCCTAGCAAAACCAAGACTCACTCCTATAAGAGAAGGAAACCAGTTTGGTGGACCCCTGCAATAAACAGGCTATACAATAGAAGGAGGAAACTAGTTCAGAAAAAAAGCAAATCCCAAGAAGGAAAGACATCCCTGATCAGTATCAGTAAGAAACTGAGGTCCCTCATGAAATCATTCAAGGCTAACTTCGAAAGAAAAATAACCAAGGATTCAAAAGATAACCACAAAGCCTTCTTTATCTATGTTAAGAATCTAAGTGGCAACTCGCAGATATGCACTGAACTAGTGCAAAATAGCACAAAATATACTGAACATATTAATATTGCCAACATCCTGGCAGATAGATTCAGTGCAAACTTCACCCTCCTCTCACCTCCAAAAGGGCCCACAACAATACTGGAAAAGTGTAGTGTCCCAAAAATCACAGACACACAGATGAAAACAGCCCTTTCAAAAGCCAAAAACACAGCGTCAATGGGACCAGACAGTGTCCCAGGCTGCGTCTTGCACGAACTACAGAACGAACTAACCACACACCTAAACACACTGTTCAACCTCAGCCTCTCCACAGGCTACGTGCCCATAGAATGGCGCACAGCAAGGGTTATTCTTTTTTACAAAGGAGAGGCCACAGCTGACCCTGGTAACTATTGCCCCATAAGCCTGACTAGCCTGGTCTGCAGGCTATGGAGCGCATCATCATGGTATTCATTAACAAAGACATTGGGAACCTCCAAACACTTGACCCGACCCAGTTCAACTTTGTTAACACCAGTCACCAAGGCCATAGACGAGGGAAAGGTAGTTCACACAGCCTAACTTGACCTCGCCAAGGCTTTTGTCACCATTCCCCACTCGTGTATTACAGAAAAACTTACCAGCCTGAACATAAACCCATATGTCACGAGATGGGTTACCAACTGGCTTACAGACAGAACTCACACGGTAAGAATAGTGGGCTCCAGGTCCGACTCTAAACCAGTCACAAGTGGTGTCCTGCAAGGCTTGGTCCTGAGAACCCTACTGTTCGGCATATACTTCTCAGATATACAGTCAAACACAGGAGGACTATTGCTAACGAAATTCGCCGATGACTGCAAACTGGGAGCCATAATTGACTCTCTGGCTGACACGGACATCCTCCAAAAGGGCCTTACTGAGACGAACACCTGGTGTCAAAGTCATGGCCTCAAGCTAAATGCCAAAAAATGCATAGTCATCCCATTTGGGAAAAACAAAACACCCATGAATTACCACATAGGTGGCAGACCCCGTAATACAGAAGAGGCAATAAGAGATCTGGGGACCAAGGTCGATAGTAATCTCTCCTTTGACAATCATATTGCCAGAGGAGTTAGGAAATCCTTCTATGTGGCCCATCTAATTACTAAAGGGTTCGCATCTAGAAATAAAGAGGTTATAGTGCCCCTGTACTCGTCACTCATTAGACCCATCATAGAGTACAATGCCCCATTTAGGATGTACCTCACAAGACACTTCCAACAGCTGGAAAGACCACAAAAGTACCTCACCAAGAGGATTATAGGCCTCAAATATATGCCCTATGCAGCCCGACTGAAAAAACTCCGGCTGTACTCAGTGGCATATCGCTTACTCAGAGGTGATCTCTGTCTAACTTACAAAGCCATGTCCAACTCAGAATTGATGAGCATGCTCCACCTAAAGAAATCCAAGTCACTGCGAGCCACGCAATCTAGTGAGCTAAACCTCACCACAACAATAAATAGAACATGCTGGAGGGATAGATTCCTGTCACAGAGACTCCCCATGCTTTGGAACAAAATTCCAGATTACATCAGGCAGAGCCCCTCACTAACACTCTTCAAGAAAATCCTTGACGAGTGGATGGGTAACAGAAAATACACCCCTGGGATCACTTCATTGGCTCTGCTTGACAGAGGATCTGTTAATTAATCAATGGGGTGGTGAAAGCCGACACACTCAGGCTAGGCTTATAAATGCCCTCGGGCAGATAGCCTAGTAACTACCTATGAACCTATTCCTGACACCAGTTCTCTACCGAGTATCTCCAAAGAACAGGTCATACAAGCACTCTCCAAGTCCAAAATCATGGCCTCTATGAGCCCAGATAACATCCCAGACTACTTACGAAGCAATCTAAAACAAAACCTAGCAGAACCACTTGACACTGTCCTTAACCACTGCCTGAGAACTGGCTTTGTCCCGGCAGAATGAAGAACAGCAATAGTAATCCCTTTGCACAAAGGGGTCCATCAACTGACCCTGGGAACTATCGACCCATAAGCCTAACTAGCCATATCTGCAAGGACATGAAAATAATCATCATGGGCCTTATCCAGAAAGACACAGGCAACCTTCAAACCCTTTACCCAACCCAGTCTGGTTTCATCAAGGGTAGATTTTGCTTATTAAACCTAGTGGACTTCTTTGAGAATGTCACCAAAGCCCTGGATGAGGGCAAAACAGTACATACCACCTATCTTGATTTAGCCAAGGCCTTTGACACAATCCCCTCATTCAGATATCACAGAGAAACTCTCCCAGCTGGGGATTAACCCATACATTGCTAGATGGGTAGCAAACTCGCTCACTGACAGAACACACACTTGCAAAGGTGGGGAGTCCACGTCCACCACTAGACCAGTTACCAGTCCCTTTACTGTTTGGAATCTGTTTCTCTGAAGTCCAGGCAAAGGTAGATTGCCTGGGGTCCTCTTAGATGACTGAAGACGCATTCTTTCGAATGCGTCTTGGTCGAACTTGAAAAGACTAAAAGGCAAAATGAAGCGGCATATAAGCAAATTCTTTCCCTGGGAAAGAAATTGCTTGGCCGCGTCCGTTACTTTGCCGTTTTCGTCAGTGTAGTGCGATCTTGGAGTTGGTGTATTTAAGTAAGGGGGGTGTGGGGGGGGTGAAGCCCCCCACTTTGTGTTATATTTTAAGTGGTTTTTTTTTGGAACAGCAATTTTTTTCCCTTGGAAAAAAAATCGCTGTTCTAAGCATTCGCGTTTGTAAGCTTTCACTTACATGGGGTTGATAAATCATCATTCACTTTTCTAAGCGTTCAATGATTTAATATAGACCCGATGGCCTGTGGCTTACCAAGTTTGCAGATGACTGTAAACTTGGCACAATCACAGAGTCTCCCAATGATGTTAACATATTACAGAAAGGGCTGACACAGACAAATGATTGGTGCCAAACTCACGGACTAAAACTTAACACAAAACAATGCCTCACTATCCCATTTGGCAAAGAAGTAGCTCTGCTAATTATGATATAGATAGCACCCCTCTAAGCTCAAGGTCGGTGGTGCAAGACTTGGGAACACAGTTTGATAGCATTCTAAACTTCGATTCCCATGTGTCCATCGTGGTAAGAAAAGCACTCTGTATTGAGCATCTCATAAATAAGGGCATTGCATCCAAGACCAGGGAGGTTGTAGTGCCACTGTACTCGACCCTTATCTGAACACTACTTGAGTACAATGCTCTCTTCTGTATGTGCCTCACCAGACACCTGCAGCAGTTGGAGAGACCACAGTGAGGATGGCATAATGGTTAAGGTGTTTACTTTACAAATATGAGGTGCAGGGTTTGATTCTCATATGGGGCAATTGGCTAGGTTTAAAGTGGCCCACAAAGTAGTTAGCCTAGTACTAATCTATGAACCTATGACATACATGGAAACACTGAAAGCCCTGTCACTGTACTCTGTATCATACAGGCTGCTGAGAGGTGACCTGTGCCTGGCCTACAGAGCAGTGTCTGACCTGCCCTAAAAGTCCTGTCACTGTACTCTATCATACAGGCTGCTGAGAGGTGACCTGTGCCTGGCCTACAGAGCTGTCTCAGACCCTGTCCTAAATCTATGAACCTATGACATACATGGAAACACTGAAAGCCCTGTCACTGTACTCTGTATCATACAGGCTGCTGAGAGGTGACCTGTGCCTGGCCTACAGAGCAGTGTCTGACCTGCCCTAAAAGCCCTGTCACTGTACTCTATCATACAGGCTGCTGAGAGGTGACCTGTGCCTGGCCTACAGAGCTGTCTCAGACCCTGTCCTAAATCTATGAACCTATGACATACATGGAAACACTGAAAGCCCTGTCACTGTACTCTGTATCGTACAGGCTGCTGAGAGGTGACCTGTGCCAGGCCAACAGAGCTGTCTCAGACCCTGTCCTAAGGTAAATGCTGCACATCTGCCAATCAAATGGGACAAGAGTCACTCGCTCCAGGTGTCTCAACCTAGCCTGTGACATTAACAGAACATGCTGGAGAGGCCGATATATCTCCCAGCGATTGCTTCTCCTCTGGAATAAGCTCCCACTCCATGTGAAGCAGAACTCCTCAATGATCCTATTCAAGCACAACCTTGACAGCTTGATGGGTAACCGTAAATTCACCCTGGGGATGGGACCTGTGTCCCTTATGGACAGGGGCAGTCGGTTTTGATCACAGAATCACTCTGCTACCAATGACCATCTAATTGTGGTCAATAAGGGTACTTGGTTTATTACATGGCTGGGCATGTAAAGGCCCTAGGGCCATTAGCCTAGTAACCTCCTATGAACCTATGACCAGAGTCAAAACTTATGATATGCTGATCATTGCTTTTCCATCTGTTTTATTTTAATTCGGGTTAGCTAACTGGAATGGTGTTGTGAAAAGAAATTACATATTCCCTCTTCCACTAGTCAGGAAATTCCCTTCCTTCTGTGATTCATTGAAAGGATAGTTACAAGAATTACTCTGTGTTTTAAATCATTTTGTTATGAATCCCATCAATACAATATGCCTTATTAATTGTTTTGTTCCAGTATTTCAGAATGATTTTTTTGTAAAAGAAAATTTTTGTTTTATTATAATCGTGTAGTAAAATAATTAAACCTTAAGACTGCACTCGGCACAGACGTCTACATTGTAAATTATCCTTAAGTGACTTGTATTTCAAAGCTATCAAGTCAGCCTTTCTTAAACTGTGTAGTCCTCAAACCTAAATCTGATTAATTTATTTTATTTATTTATTTTATTTTACATTTGTTGACCGGGCTAGTCTAGCTGGATACATATCCGTTTACAGTAGAGGCCCGGGGAGAAAAGCTCCAGTTCAGTTAAAATTACAGTAATGAATATGATTAAAGCAAAATATTTAACAATTTTTCTACAAAGATTTCTAACAGGTACAAGAGAGGCAAAGCAATACGTTAACCACAGAGACGTGCTTAAATCATTATTCTTACTAATAGTTTCAGCATCTGAAGCCTGATTGATATCTCTGCAGCTTCACGGAGCAGCTGGAATGTTTCTGCAGTGCAACGCTCAATCTGTAGCTGTAAACACCATCCATGGCGCGCACCAAGCATTGCAGCATTTGTATGAATAAACAAGACTCGTGGGTTAGAAGGCCTTTTGGCTGCAGGCCAGGTATCCATGTACAGACTATCAGTATACCCCCCTCCCCCATATCCTGTCTGAAGTTAGGAATTCTCAGCAGTTACCCTGGGGTTATTTGTAACAAGTCAAACTCTAAAAGAAACTTAACCAAACTAGCTCAGCTAAGTGTTAATAAGAACAGGAGGGAACAGAAATGTTTCTGCTATGTCGATAATCCCTTATGTGTTGCAAGGCTGCTGATTAAAAAAAACAGTTTCTAAGAGCAGAATCTAGGTACTATAACATTAGTTTTGACCAAGTGGTTTGGGTTGGGACCCTACTGAGGCAGTTGGTACTTGAGTTGCATAAAGATTCAGGACAGCTATTGAGATATGGATGTGTGTCTTTTTTGACTGCATTTTTGCCGTGATGTCTTGTTGAGTCTGTATAATGGCTACAGAATACTACCTTCTTTTTATTATGTTATTATTTTGTTTTATTGGGCGGGCAGTGGGAAATAAAGCCAACTGGACTGTTATTTCACAGACATTTGCACGTGGCACAAAAGCACATTGGATCCTTTGTGAGGATGTTGTCATGTTTGGTAGGCTTATTAATTTTAGATTTTCAGATGTGCAGCAGCTGGCCTGTTAAACGGAGCAAAGATGTTTGTTTTTGCACTGTTGTCTTTTTAATTTTGACTTCGGTACTCAGAAACCAAGTTCTTAAAAAATAGCATCTTGAGTTGTGACTTAAAATCCTGTAAGAGGTAGCTTTTGGTTTTGCAGTGCTTTGTAATGTGCCCTTCTTCTAATCACCTTTTTTGCAAGGTGCCTTGTTACTGTGTGCACTTGACACACAAAGTCACTGAATCTACTCTATGTAGCTGTCCCTCTGATAGGGTATCCACTATCCTTGTATGCTGTTGCTGACACATGTACACGAAACAGCCCAACCTGGATGGTTTTAAGATGCATTAAATTAAAACTTACATTGTGTGTGGTGGCCTGACAGCCGTGATTTAGTTAACTGACTTGCTGTACATCAGGTAGTGTACATGTGAGGGCAGAGAGAGGTAGTCAGTCGTAGATGTAGGGACAGATGCAGATTGACAGCTCATAACTTTAACCCTCCCTTGTATTTAAGGCACTTGTAGCTGTAACCCATTATATTCTTCTTCAGGTAGAGACTACCGGAATACTAGCTAGAAGAGGAGTGAGCAGCCGAAGGCTGATTCACCTGTTTTGTCAAGGGGTCCTAAGTCAACAACTTTCTCAAGAGCATTCCTGAGGATGCTAAACTTTAATTTTTTTTTTTTTTTAATTTTATTATGGCCTTTGAGTTCTAGGATTAAGCCCAGACCCTCTTCTCAACTTCAGTAATCATGCCAGCAAAATTACTAGCAAGGTTCTTTGATATGTAAAACTGTGTTATATAATTTCCCCCTTATCTCCAACTACTCATAAATCAATTGCCAAAAACATTCTATTTCCCAGGCTAGAATATGCTCCACCTCTTTTCCTATAACTGTCAACAGTTACCGACAGTAGAGTTAATGATTTGTAAATTTGATGTCCTAGCTGACCAAAGAAAACACCACTGTGACGTACTTCATGAGGTGCACTGATTCCCTATCCCAGACAGACCCATACTCCTCCTGGGAACTTTAATCTACAAAATTCTTAAAACAGGATACTGCCTTTGTCTCAAAAGGAAATTACCACTGATAGACCAAAACGGAGCCCTTAGGGAAAGCAAAGAATGCATTCTTACCGTTTCAAAACCAAAATTCAAGCTAGTCATAGGTGAGAAGGCCTTCTCAACAGCAGGGCCTACCTTGTAGAAACAATTATCAAATGTTATGAAGTTCTCTGGTACAACAGAAACTTTTAAAAAAGCTTTAAAATCCTACCTGTTTGAGGAGGCCAAGTGCCCATGCTTTTGTTATAGCGGTTGAGGAACAGAACCTCACTAATGTTCTTTGCAGTCTAATAACATGATATACCTATGCAGTTTATTAACATTGTATAAAACTAATTTCACTAATCTTATTTTCCAATGTAACATTTCCTATTGTATATATTTCCTTTCCTATTGTATATATTTCTCTAAAGTGTTTTATAACACGATAATGTTTTTGTGTGCTCCTAAATGGCTGTGTAAATTACTTTTATTGTATTCCTTACAAGATTGTTCCCTGGCTGTGGCTGAAAAGGATCATTCTGACCAGCCACCTACCCAGTCAACAAATAAATAAGTACACTGCTTTATAACAGATGTGTTCCTAAACATCTTTGATTTGTCCATCTCAGGTGGAACCTTCCTTTATAACAGCATATATTTTTGGTAATTTCTGCTGCTGTCCTTGAGACTCTCTTGTCTGGACTCCAAAACTCCTTTGTTCCCCCACACTTGGAATGGTATCTCATTGTATCACTTCATCAAGTCTCGCATTTCAGTGGAGAAAGCCTGACAAATGTTCAGGTTTTTAATGTTTGCTGTTGCAGTGGGATTTGGAAGCAGGATTGGTCATAATACTACATTTTTTTCAGTTTTCCATTTCATTTTTTCTATCCTAACTGTTCCTAGGACAGTGCAGTTCATGACATTACGTGCACATATGCTTCCATACATGCATGCACTTAATGTCTGCCTCTGTCACTTTTTTAGTTGCCCCAGATTCATAACGTCCTGGACACCTCAGGGGGTGATATAGCAGCGGCCCATTCTCTAACACTTCCCTGAGGTGGACATGCTGGTCTCTGGCTGCTCAAGCCTGCCTCCCTGGTTGCCCCCTGTTTTCCTCATTGGTAGTTGATCCTAGGTCATTGGCAGTACAGAAGGCCATCCATGCTTCTGATCCAGACAGGCTAGTTTTTGTTATGATGCTTTTTTAATTTATCCATGTGCAATGGCTCTGGAGTAGGGCAACTGCCATTCTGATCCTTGTAAAAGGAGATCCTCCCATCATGCCAGTAATTGCACCTCTGCATCCCTCTTATTTCCTCTTTCTTAGCCACTAGATGGAGTAGCCATTGTCCACTTAAAGGAACACCAAAATGACCTTAGTTTATTTTGTGAAGAACATTGTTTGTTAACTTGTGGGGGTATGGCAACAGAACATCTTTTTTTACCCCTTAAAATAGTCTTTTTATGTTACCACCCTCTCAAGGAAGATGAAATACCAATGTTTAATGCACCCCATAACCTGTTGTCAGCTGTCATTACCTCATTTACAAAGCTTCTTGAAAGGGCTAGGGTTGGAAACTAGAGAAAGGACTTGGTTTCAATCCTCTATTCACGGTGTTGCCCTTTTTTGTCATTTGGACTGAGTTTCAAACTCAGACAATGTCATAGCCTGCATTTTAGAGACCAACTTACTGAGACCAGCTGCTAGACCTTCTGGCAAGTTTTTAAAATATGTGCTTGCAGAAGGATGCTAGGAAAGATCTTTATGAGTGGTTGCTCAGGGACGTGAAGAAAATACAAGTAAGTCACTGTCCCCTGAATAAACATACTCCTTTGATAAACTGAGTTATTCTGAATAGGAAATTTGAGAATTCTAGGGC
>NC_056744.1:327362402-327439902 GCF_019279795.1 Protopterus annectens | reverse complement strand
CATACTACAGAATATTTAGGGTTGCAGTCAGACCAATCACTAAACTTCGATGAACATAATGAAAACAGTGAGAGCCAGGGTCAACTCTGTACTCTTCCAGGCCAACAACATTTTCAGTTCCTCACATACCCTGCCAGGACTGCCATAAGCAAGGGAATCCTCCTTGCTCAAATTGAGTGTGGTCTCCGAGACTTCCAAGATAGCTGGATACTGACCAACAACTTAATTTCAGCTCTCCCAATGTCTAAGCACAAACTGAGAAATAACAGCCAGCAAAACTGTCATTTGGGGTAAAATTTAGTTACTGGCCTTTAAGTACAATGACTGTATGACAGCAAAGAAGAAATGTAGAGCACCGAGAAGAAAATCAACCAGAAAAAATGAAGCGAAAACACTGGCTGGGAAGAATCTCGCAGCTGTTCAACAAATAGCAACTCAGGCTTACACTTTGGTACAAGAGATGGCTTCCAGCAATTTTAGAGGAAAATAATAAGTCTAATATACTCAGAGATGATTAAAATAAATAAAACATTGAAGGAATATGTCAACTCAAATAACAAAAGTCTGTAAAAATAGTTTTAAGTAGCTATTCAGGTGAAATAATAAAACTGTAAAAATCGGAGGTTGAAATGAAGAAAAGTCTGAGTATAAGGCTTCTGAAGAAGAGCTGTTTCAAAAAATAGTAAAGTTAAAAGACAGAGCACACAGAGGAAACCTGATATTTTCTGCTGTACCAGAGAAACTCTAAAGGAATAGACTGTGTTATTGTTATAAAAGCACAAATAAGTAACTGGACTGATATTTCACAGTAGGATTTGTTAATCGAAAAGGCATATTGAGTGTTTGTTCCAAACCTGGACATGAGAAAGCAGCCAAGCCCTGTGTTAGTAAAGATGTAATCATACCAGCAGAAGGAATTGACCCTTGCAGTACTGTGGCAGAAGGGAAAAGTATTAAAAACTTGAGACAGCAGATTGTTTGTAGAAAATTATTATTCACTATATACCAGGCAGAAGAGAGGCAAATTTATTTCAGCAATCAGGAATGTTGAAAGACAGGTGTAAGATTCAAGCTGCTGCACCAACTGTCTTTAGAATATATTTTTTTCTCCTGGAGGATCAAATACATTTTTGGTTGCAGAACAGGCTAAGGAGGAAATAAGTTTATCAAAAAAGTGAACCAGCAAACAGAAGTGGGACTCTGCTTTTCATTCTTCTCACACTAAAGCTCATAGAGACTTTGCCAGTCAAACCTTTTCAAAATTTTTAAAGGTAAATACTTGAGAGACAGAAAAAAAAAGGAGTTGACTAGAAGTATCTGGAGTACCTTGGACTTGAACCAGAATCTGGAAGATGGAGATGAACAGGACGAAGGCCAGCAACACTAACATTAGTGAATAAATGGGATACTATAAATCATTAATCACATTTGTGAAATAATGTTTTGCAAGAAAAAGTGTCTGAGAAAGACTGGATTTTTGCTGACTTTGTTAAACTTGTGGTGGACTGCAAAGCATAAACCCCACTATATATCATTAATGTTTAGAAGGTCACTAAAAGGGACAAATAACTGTAAGTAAAATATTTTTCTCTTTAATAAAAAGTCTTTTGGCTTTTCCCCGTTAGGGGTCACCACAGCGGACCTCCGGTCTGCTAATGATTGGCAGTGGGTTTTTACGGTGCTGAGTTGCCAGCCTAACGCCCAACCTTCAAAGAAGGCACTCCCATTCATGCACACACCTACCTGCCTGTCTTTAAACGTCACTTGACCATGGGGAAAACATGCAGACTCCACACAGAAGGCGTTCCAGCTGAGAATTGAATGGAGAACCTCTTGCTGTGAAATATTTTTCTTTTTAATGTTTATATGAAACATTTCATGTTATAAACTGCATGTTATATAGTAAAACATTTTGTATAGTGTGTATAAGTGGTATTTTAAATCGAGGGTGAGTCTTTCATTGACTGCTGTGTGTGTGTTAAACATATAAGAAAAGTGCTTTTTTAATTGTAAGAAATAGAGGCTTTACAAAATAATGTGAAGAAATGCTGGACAAAACAAGATTAAGTTAATATGCTGTGATCTTGGGCTGTGTGGGTTGGGGGTATAAAAATTAATTGATTATACTTATGTAAAATTAAGATGTGTTCTCTTATTTTTACAAGAATAGCTGTCTAGATTAATGCTTTGGCTGAGGCTATAAACAGGTGTGTTTTTTAAGTAAGCAGGATTGAAAAATAAGACAAAATGATGAAAACCATGAACAATGCTAAGCCAGTTGTGTCTGCAAGATATTATCTTGTTTTCATTAGCAAATGTTCGGAGTGGGAGTCAAGATGTCTGCAGCTGAAAGCTGTGGTACATTCTGTTCTGAGTGAAACTTACAAAGTTTCTTTCATGCATCAGCAAAGATGCTAGCTGTTTTATTTCACTGTTGACTACTTTTTCATGGAGATGAGCTTTCTGCATGTGCAAGCAAATGATTACTCTGATCAATCTTTGCTGAGGGAAATGCAAAATTTCAAGGTACAATGGCAAACAGTTCAATGCAAATAAAACTGGAAATTATAGGAAGTGCCTAAGAGATACCAGCCTCCCAAGTAGCCTGAATATATTAAAGCATTTACTAGAACAGTGTGCAATTTGGTTTTATTTACATATAGTCAGGGCTTTTTTTCTTAGGGCTAAAAGTTAATGTTTTCTGAAACCATAAGCTGTTCTTCACATCTTTGAGGGAAGAAAGATAAGAAAAGACCAGCCACCCATCAATGCATGTGGGAACACATGTAGTTTAGTATGGTTAACCTTAATTTTGGTTTAAGTAATGCCTGTGGGTACAGCTGTCAAATTGGGGCAGTTGTTCCTATCTGAAGGGTTAAACTTAATTTGTTGATGATATAGTTTTGTGTGTTTGTTATAAGTTAAGAAGGGATGGGAGTGTTCTGAAATGTATTTATTTTTTGTTTGAGGGTTTCCATTAAAAGAAAAAGTTTGAAAAAAATATGACATATGTTTAGATGGAGGTGTTTTTTAGGAATGTAACAAGCTGATAGATTTTTAGAAATCTCCTATGGGTTATTTTGTCAGAAATGTTGAGGGAGCAAATTATTTTAACTATGGAAATGATTCTTTTGAGCTGGGATACAGAAATTGAATTGTTCCGACACAATGACGACACAATGAGGACCTACTAAGTTTAATGCTACTGGCTGCCAGAAACAATTATGGAGAAATGAAAATCAAAAACAAAACCAGCTGTAACAGAATTATTGAATGTTGTAAAGGAAAAGAAAGAACTGAAAGTGGGGTCTTTAGAAAAGAAAAAGAACAAACAAAACAGAAATAATGGAGTCCCTGGGAACAATAAGTGTAGAATAATCTTCATTCTTATTTCAGGAAGGCAGGGCTTGAGCAATGTAAGTACTATTAAACTGAATAATTGTTAATATAAAAGCATATCTGCACAGTGTGTATAAATGAAAAAATGTTGTAATGCATTGTTTTCTCTTTCATAATCGAATGTGTACTCATGCTGCTATGTTATGCGTGATAATAATAAAGATGTTAAAAAAAACATTTATGACAAAGTATTCCATTGGGAATTTTTAAAATGTGCAAACTCATTGCATTCCTAAAAAATTCTGAATTACCTCTTTCTTTCCTGTCTTGCCTAAATATTCCTTATCTGGCAGGAAAAAAATCTGTGAAGTATGCCTGGGGTATAAATATATGTATGCGAACACTTCAAGGCAAAAGTGCTAACCTTTTGAACTTTCTTGCATTTTTGGGAACCGTAAAGATGTTATCCCATAGTTTCGTTATATAGTCTATTACCATTCTCTTTTCACAATATCTTTAATTTCCTCTTATTGATTCTTATAGTTATCATGCAATATTTATATGGCTGATTAATTATCCCCTTTTTAACAGCAGCTTCTGCTCTAGATTCAACTAAAAATACTGCCGTAACGGGTCTTTCTTTTAAAAAGCTGCTGTCCCTTCCTGCTTGCCTCTACACTGTTATCAGTCTCTGGTAGAGAAGGTAATCTCTTACTTGCAATCACTTCTGCTTAACCTCATCCCACTCTATTAACTTTACTCACTAGTAATTTGTTACGAAAACCTAAAGGCTTTGTTTCTTTGTAGAAAATGAGCTAAGGTTTGTAGGCTGTTTCTACAACTTATTTGATTCACATATGTCTTATCGATCAATCATTATTAATTTTTCTTCAACCTCTACCTGTTTTCGCTCTGTCCTAAAAAACAGCTCATTATCCTCTTAAAGCTTTCCTTAAGGATATACCTCTTGGAATGGCTCCAAGAAGACATGACATTTTGTTGGAAAAGATAGCGTTATCTCCTTTGGAACCGGCAGATTCATCAGAGCATTTTTTTTTCTGGAAGGTACTCTGTCCAATTTCATTTACTTCTGACAGAAGGCATCTATGAGTCATATTTAAATCTTCTTAAATGCTATTCCACAATAAAAAGTCATCACTAAAAATCCCCTTTTTATATTTTTTTTTAAATTTTTTAACTAACCATCCCTTTAATGACAAAAGTAGTCTCCGTAAGGGCTCCTAATCAGTCCATTCACTTCTCAGTCGTATTTGCAGACTAGTAAAATGGCAGATGGTAAAGCCTGCATCTGTTGGATGTTTGTAAGCACTTGAGATACAAAGACCGAGGATTTCAAAGAGACTGATCAGCAGTTTGTGCCTTTTAAGAAAGGGAAAGAAATTCAAGCAATCAATAAACAGAATCTTTCTAAATGGTGGGTAATGCTGTGGTGCACTTTGCTTTTGTATATCCAGGAAGGACACACTGAGACCTTATTCTACATGACAGCCAAATTGCTAGCATGCTAACAACAGGAAAAACAATGCTCCTACTTAAGAGTGAACCTGCAAGCTCCCCTAAAAATTATAGACCAATGACTTGCCTTCCGACAACGTATAAATTATACACAGGAACTGATGCTGACAGAGTTTATATCATTTAGAAGAAAACTCAATTTTGGCAATATAACAAAGTTATATGGTACAAAGGATAATTTGTTGGTAAATAAAGTCATAGTGGAGAACTGTAAAAAGGGGAAGAATCTAAGTTTTGCATGGATTGACTACAAAAAAGCGTTTGATAGTATTCCTTATTCATAGATAAAAAGAGTGCTTAAAAATGTATAAGATACATCCTACACTGATCGACTACATTACAGTGACCATGAAAGAGTGGCAGACCACTTTGCAATTAAGCCATGCTAAAGGATAAATTATTATCCCTGTGATAAAAATTCAAGAGGGATATTCCAGGGTGACTCTCTGTCACAGCTGCTGTTCTGCCTTGCCCTTAACCCATTAAGCTGTCTGCTTAACAGGCCATGGCTATAATTTGACTCCTAGAAAACAATAAAGTATAAAGACTTCTCGCCTTCTTTCTGTTGATGATTTGAAACTGTATAGCTTATCAGATGAGGAACTGAATCACAACTGCAAGTTGTCAAAACTTTTTTAGATGATATAAGAATGTCATTTAATCTTCATAAATGTCCAAAAGCAATCTTTAAAGCAGGAAAACTGAAACTGCAGCACCAGGAAAACATTAGTTTGGGACAAGAATGTGATATAAAAGAACTTGAGCAAGAGGGAGTGTATAAATATTTGGGAATTGATGAAGGATCAACAATAAAACATGAACAAATGTGAATAAAACTTAGTAAGGAATACTTTAGAAGACAAATTAATCTTGAAAACAGCATCGACATCTAGGAACAAAATGCAAACTTTAAACCAAATTGCTCTTCCTGTCCTCACTTACAGTTTTGGAGTGACTGACTGGCCCCAAAACGTGTTGGATAGATTGGATAGGAAAACAAGAAGGATGCTTCATGCTTACCAAATGATTTATAAAAATCATTGCATACCAAGATTATATATTCTCTGTTCTGAGGAAGGGATGGGTCTCCTTGAAATTGATTACATGTATAGATCTGCAATTGTGGGACTCCACACATATCTGCTGAACTCACAAGACCCAAACGTAGTGAAAGTTTTGAAACATGAGGAGAATAAATCTAAGATGACTTCTCTGGTTAATCTAGCAGGTGCATATTGCCATCTGAATTGCAACTGAATGTGCCAAAAAACAAAGGAAAGAATATAAGGTGAAAGATCAGATGAGAAGGCAAGAAATGTGGAAAATGCATAAATATAGTTGCAAGTATAGGAAACTTCTGGAAGAACCTCATGTTGATCAGGAATGAATGCAGGAATGGTTAAGGAGAGGCAAATTCAAACCAAGAGATGAAAGGTTAATACTGGCGGCCCAAGATAGTGGGCTACGTACATGCTGGTTTACAAAGTCCATTGAACACGTGGGAGAAACGGACAAATGTAAGTTTTGTAAAACCAAATTGAAAACAATCACACACTTTGATGTTGGTTGTGACATACTAGTGGGAGAAGGACTGTATACTGAAAGGCATAATAATGTGGCAAGGCACTGGGAATTGTGCAAACATTATGGTACTGAAGCAGCTGGAAAACACTGGAAACATGAGCCCAAAGCATCATAAAAAATGATTATATCACATGGGATCACCCAATACCAACACTTCAAAAGATAGATGCTAGAAAACCGGATATAGTGGTCCAAGAAAAGTAGACAAAAGTAGCATTGATCAGTGAAAGCGCCACACCCAGTGACTACAGTGTCTTACGTACAGAGAGACACAATGTCATAAAATATCAGGATCTGCAGGCAGAAATGAGAGGAATGTGAAAGAAGATAACCATACAGTCCCAATAGCAACAGGAGCAATAGGTCTTATAAAAAATAATCTACAGTCATATTTAGATATGTTACCAAGCCATGTAACCCCGCACGAATTGCAGGAGGAGTCATTACTCAGCACATTGCAAGTGCTGCAAAGAGCACTTTTGGCTAACATCAAAGAGTGAAACAATACTAATTTCATGAACTTTAATTGTACTTTGACTTAGGAATGGGGTCCATTCCCATCATGGTATTAGAAACCCAAGCGATTTGGAGAAATTAAAAAAGTAGCATAATTCAGGAATGCTTCTACGCAAGCTGTTTTAGAAGGTGCAATATGGACTGCTAGCTACACTTTTACAAAGGACTATATGTTGGCTGCACAATTTCAGGTTTAGATTACATTTTAGCATGGTTTCATGAGATTCTCTAGCTGTTCCTCTTCCATGGGTGGTGTAGAACAGGTTGGGAACCCACCCAAATGTAATGATTCATTGTTACAGTGATGACCATCCCTGAAATGGATTGTGCATTTGTGTTTGGGATACATACCCCGTTATAGTGGATCATTAAGGAATGGCCACCTTGCAACTGTAACAATAATTCTACACTCCTTCCTTCCCTGAAGAAATGTAAATAGTTTAGTTTCTCCCTATTTATGATCCTTTTTACATATCTACACTGTGGTATAGGTATAGGTTATTACTAGGCTTGCTGCCCTTGTGGACCATTTAAAGTCTAGCCAATTTCCTTCCAAAGGTGGTAATCAAACCCTGCAACTTGTGTCTGTGAGATAAGCATCTTAACCATTATACCAGCCCACAACAAAGTTATTAATCTTCTGTTATGATAATATCATTGTTTATTAGCTAACAAACAGGATACTGTTGCTGTGACAAACTGCTAGAAGGGTGTTTCAGACTCGGAGAGCTGAAGAAGGCTCACACCAACACAGACTTATATGGCATCCTCATGCAGCTACCAGCGATCAAAGGGTCTTGTGTATGAGACCATTAATGTTCCTCACAGGGACCGAGGTACAGCTAGATAAATTTTTGGTTGGGGATAAAGAAAGGTAAGGTGGGTAAAAATCCAAATGTCATTATTTAGTGTTATAGTGATCAGTCATGAAAATGTAATATACCTTTATGTTAATAATACTTACCACTAACTATGCTCTCTGTCTTCTGTGAATCAAGAATGCTTTAGGCCACATGCCTATCTTCTGTTTCTCCAAAGGTCTGCAAATTATTTTGTTTGATTCCAAGGAAGGTGTTTACTCCCTACCAGCACCTTCACTGTAGGAACCCAGATTCTATTACTGCTTTGGCTATTATTAAAGGCTGAACTGGTCCAAAGTTGTCTAAGTTAGTAGTAGTAGCACCTGCCCCTGGTGGTGAGGTGCAGGGGTCACCCTGGAGGGATCGTGGCATTTGCAGCAGATATGAAGATATTAGTGTGGGCTCTATGCCATTGATAGGACCTACTGGGTTGGGTGTTTGTGTGTGTGTGTGTGTGTGTGTGTGTGTGTGTGTGTGTGTGTGTGTGCGCGTGTGCGTGTGCGTGTGCGTGTGTGTGTGTGTGTGTGCGTGTGTGTTTGTTTGTGTGTGCATGCTCGTGTATGCATGTGTGTGTGTGTGGGGGGGGCGGCACACAAGAGAAGGCCTTCTGTACGTGGGGTCATCCATCTTGTTCTTGGACTTGAGTCATCAATACTGTGCCTTCATACTGACATAACTTCTCTTTTGTTATTTTTGTAAACTAAGAACAATGGTAGTTCATCACACAGAACACAAAAGTAAGACACCAGTCAGCACAAGGACCTTTCTGTCTGTTAACTGTAACAGAAAATACAGTAAATTGAAGTACTTTTATAAGATCATCCATTTATGTGTGGAGACCTCTAGCATAGCTGCTACATAAAACAAGCAGCCAGCTGAATAGGATGTAAACATTTCTCAAAGTTCAAAGCTTGTATATTCAAAAGGAATGCAGCTCTTCTTTGTGCAAAGGGGCCTTTCCCAGTGAAATTAAAATAGTGTTATAAATTTAGCCTAGAAATGATGTGTGAAATTTGGGCCAAAATCTTGTCTTCCTCATTTCCAAATGCTTGCAAGATCAAGATGAGAGCAAGTTAAAAAGTCTGTTGTTATCCAGTTATTTACGGTTTAAGTACTCCTCATGGAAATCTCCCTGTTATACACAGCAACAAATAACAATTGTGACAGATTGTTTATCTGGTTTTATTCCACATATTATATGCTGTGAATACTTTGGATATGTAGAAAACCAGAAACTAGCCCAAAGTGCACACATCATTTCTGGAGTTGGATTCACGGAAGACGTTTTATTACACAGACAATGGTTCTTATTTGCAGGGAAAGGCCTCCCTCAGTATTGTCTCATACAAAATATTTTATGCAGCTGCTCTGTAGAACATTCTACCTATGAATGTATTTTGTCCCATCAAATGTGCAACTGATACATGGTACAGTTTCAGGCATTTCCTTCTTGGAAGTATGCAGATATGGCTCCCTAATGAAATGTTGGCACTCAAACTGCAGAGTGCCAACAAGCCAAAAAATGACCGAAAACAAAGGAGAGCGAATCTTCAAAATTGCTCTTCTCCTTTAAAATTCTTTTTGTGGGGGGGGGTTGTCAAGCCCCTTCTGCATCCCCCAAACATATATACCAACTTCAAGATCGCCATACCTTGGAGAAAAGGGAATATTCTGAGAAATGGCATTGCGGACTTTGTATATTTATGTCTGATCTTTCAGCCATTTAGTCTCCATATTTTGGGGCTCACTGTAACATTTCAAATGGTTACCTGCAGATACGTGCACATTTGGTTGCAGCTGACAGAGCATCCTTTTCCTTTGACCTTTGTTTATCTCTTTATTTTCCCTGTTTTGTTTGTTATACTTTATTAACTAGGAACAACTGTAGAGTCTCAAGTAGAAAACGTCTAGTGCAATATAAAATTATACCATCAGTAAAGAACATGGGAAATACTGCAATCCTAAGTTTAACTTAAAAATCTTAGCAAGTAAAGTTGCATGCAAAAAAAAAAAAAGAACATGGACAAATATTGCCTATCATGTGACTCTGACCAAGTTGTTTAACCAGACAGCACTTCCAGACTGACTCTGAAAAAAGTTCCAGGGAGTTCAGTGCTATACCCAAGTTAACAAATACAAATAAAATAAAAACTGTAGCATGTACAGAACGTGCATGTGTATTCGTAAAATAAAGTTTAGTGGTTGAGGACCTGTACCCTGCACCTCAAGGGGCCACAGTTCAAGACTGATTTCTGACCATTGTCTGTGTGGAGTCCGCGTGTTCTTCCTGTGTCTGCATCAGTTTTAATTTTGGTACTCGGGCATCCTTCCCATTCTCATAAATATACAGGTTGATTGGCTACTAGAAACTTACCATAGATTATTCTCTTTAATGTTGCCATTTTGGCACAGATTGTTGCTGAATTGGATTTGTGATAACCATGTCCCTTACCTGACTAACAGAAGAATAAAGTGGGAAAAAAAAGAAACACTAATACTTGAGACAGAATTTCAGTTTTTTGCATTCATCTTTATTATTGTGACTTCCTCAAAACTGAATTCAAGGCAGATGTATTGCACTGAAAGACAAAGTTAAAAAGTCATGTGACTATAAGAAGACTATAAAAAGTACCATAAAGTTAACAGTACACTAAAAATATGTGAAACACGGTTGATGTTCATCATATCGATCACTGCTGCAGTACACTTAGCTATATGGGTTATATCCTGCTGAGGATGTAACAGCTGGCCAGCTTGCAAAGCTCTGGGGCACCTTCCACACAGCTTGAGTCAAGCTGTCTGAAAAGACAAGTTGGGGTGAGAAGGCCTTCACTTTACTACTGCCGAAGGACACGCTCCTCTGAAGCTTGTGAGGATCGATGCTCATCTTCTGCTTTCCTTTCTGGGTAGATAAGTTTCCTTTGAAGAAAAAAATTAGCATTTTCTTAATTTTGCTAATTTTTTTTTTTTTTTAAGGAAAGTTATTTAAAAGCTAGGTGCGTTGAGTTTCTTTAATTTTTGTGGGGCTGACATAGTATTTTAAAACACCCAGCCACAAAATGAAAGAATTAAGAAAACAACCTTTGCCAGGACAGCAGGCTAGCAGTTTGCCTCAGCCGTAGGTGGGTGACTCGGCTATGGCCATTTGTTTTACCTCAGACCACTCAGTCTTTTACCTCATGCCCCTCTGTTGTGGCACCTACAGCTACTAGGGAACAGGAGTTAGCTATGTCCTCTCCGGCTGTTGGGGTCCCCTCAGTGGACAAGGGACAGCAACTTTTGTTGGTCCTGGGAGAGGGAGCAGGGAAGGTTTCCATCTTGTGACAGACTGCTGTGCCCATTCATGGGGAAACTACTGCTACCATTAGTAACATGGTTGGCCCCGTTTCCATGGGGAAGCTACTGCTACCATTAGTAACATGGTTGGCCCCGTTTCCATGGGGAAGCTACTGCTACCATTAGTAACATGGTTGGCCCCGTTTCCATGGGGAAGCTACTGCTACCATTAGTAACATGGTTGGCCCCGTTTCCATGGGGAAGCTACTGCTACCATTAGTAACATGGTTGGCCCCGTTTCTCTTGTCAAAACGAAACCGAAAACCAAGAGTGTATCTGCTCTTCCTCAATTTTCTTTGGATAAGAATAGTTTACTGGGTCTGGCTCAGGGTTTAATTCAGGCTATTGATCCTTCTTGTAAAGTAGTTTCTGATCAAAGAAAGAGGGATGCGTCTTTTCCTGAAGATATTCAAGATTCTGAATCTGAACAGTAAGATGCAGGGATGGATTCAGGGTTTTTTCCCAGGTTTCTAATTCAGACTCAGAAGAGAGCTCAGATTCAGATTCTTAAGGATCGAAAAATTATTGACATGTATGGGATAAAGTATATACCTTTGCAACTTTTATCATCTGAATTTTGAATTGTCAGGCTAATGTGTTAATGTTTGTTCTGGCAAATTGTGAAAGTATGAGGGGTGTTTTATCTGCAGTTTCTTCCTGTGAGGAAAAATCTGCTTTAAATATCTTAGTTTCTTCTGGTCTGCAGTCATTACTCTTTGTTTACAGTGTGTGCATGACTCTGATGCTTCCAGGGCTATGGTCACTGATACTGTTTTGAGAAGGTTTACATGGTTGCATCTCAGAACCTCTAGTGTTTGACCCTCTGCTGCAGGGGTGATAAAAAAGATGATCCAGAGAATCTCAATATTTATCAGCCCTCCTTTTCCAAATTTCTCAAGTGAATTTCTCTCTCCTCATCCAGTTTTTGCAAAAAAATAAATAAATAAATAAATAAATTAAAAAAAAAAAAAAAAAAACAGAGTAAACAGGTAAACAGACATTTAAGAAGAAATGGCAAGGGGGTTCCAAAACCTTCCAAAACCAAGGACAGTCCAACAAGTCTGAATGACTGTTCAAGAGGCCTTGTGACTCCCGCCATTTTTATCTTTTAGCAACAGAGTGTTTCAGACAAATTGTTTTTGAAAATCATTCATCATAGTTACAGACTGCAGGGGGTCAGTCCTCATCCTCCAGATCAGACTCTTTTGTTTCCACCAGTTCTTCATCACATTTTTCCAAGGAGTGATAGAACCAGTTCCTCCTTCCCAGGCAGGGAATTTTTATTCAAGGATGTTTCTAGTGCCAAAGAAAGAAAATGCTTGGAGACCAGTTCTGCATATAGGTTCATAGGTAGATACTAGGCTATCTGCCCTAGGGCATTTATAAGCCTAGCCAGAGTGTATTTGGCTTCCGCCTCCCTATTAGATTAGCCTACTGTGCCTCTGTAAAGTAGGTCACAGAAGGTACCCTTTTAAGATTAGTTTAATGTGCCTCTGTCTAGCAGGGACACAGAAGAGATCCCAGGGGTGAATTTGCGATTTCCCATCCACGCGTCCAGATTTCGCTTGAAGAGGGTCAGCGAGAGGCTATGTCTAACATGAATTGGGATTCTATTCCAGAGTGAGGGGAGCCTCTGGGAAATGAATCTGTCCCTCCAGCATGTCCTATTTATTTTTGTGCTGAGGTTTAGGTCCCTGGAGCGTGTAGCTTTAAGGGACTTGGATTTTTTGAGGTGGAGCATGTCCATTAATTCTGGGTTTGACATGGCTTTGTACGTCAGGCATAGATCGCCTCTGAGTAGGCGGTAAGCAACTGAGTAGAGCTGGAGTTTCTTTAGTCCAATTGCATAGGACATCTGTTTGTAGCCCATGATCCTCTTGGTGAGGTACTTTTGGGGTCTCTCCAGTTGCTGCAGGTGTCGGGTAAGGCACATCCCAAAATTTTTATTTTATTTTATTTATTTTATTTTATTTTTATTTTACATTTGTTAACCGGGGGTGTCTGACTGAGCCGAAAAGGCCCTTTTTCAGCAGAGGCCCGGGGAGAAAAGCTCCACAAAGAGAAATTACAGACACATTTAGTTATTTAGACATGATCAGTATACACACAAATTACAAGAGACATGTTTTTACAGTGGTATGCGGCACAAACAGTTACAGTGGAGAGAACAATCAAAAAAATATTAATTTTAAAAATAAAGGTAAGTAATAGATTTGTGGTGGCAAAAGGGGCATTGTATTCAATTATGGGCCTGATGAGTGACGAGTAGAGGGGCACAATGACCTCTCTTGATCTAGATGTGAACCCTTTCATGATAAGGTGGGCTATATAGAAGGTCTTTCTAACCACTTTGGCAACGTGATTATCAAAGGAGAGATTACTATCTACGTTGGTCCCCAAATCTCTAATTACTTCTTTCGTATTTAATGGATTACCACCTATGTGGCAATTTGTGGGCACCTTGTTTTTCCCAAAGGGGATGACTATGCACTTTTTAGCATTTAGCTTGAGGCCGTGGCTCTGGCACCAAGCATCCATCTCTGTGAGACCCTTTTGGAGGATGCTTGTGTCAGCTGGAGATTCGATTATGACCCCCAGTTTGCAGTCATCTGCGAACTTTGTCAGCCATAATCCCTCCGTGTTAGCCTGAACCTCAGAGAACTATATACCGAACAAAAGAGGTCCCAGAACTGAGCCCTGTGGGATGCCACTTGTAACTGGTTTGGATTCGGACATGGCACCTGCGATTCTGACCATGTGAGTTCTATCTCTGAGCCAGTTTGCAACCCATCTTGTGATATAGGGGTTGATATTTAAGCTGGTAAGCTTATTTATGATGCCCGAGTGGGGTATTGTGTCAAAAGCTTTTGCGAGGTCCAGGTAGTCTGTGTGGACTACCTTGCCCTCATCTATGGCTTTGGTAACTGTTTCAAAGAAATCAACTAGGTTTAAGAGGCAAGATCTGCCCTTAACAAAGCCGACTTGGGTAGGGTCCACTGTCTGGAGGCTCCCAATGTCTTTGTTTATGAGTTCCATGATAATACGCTCCATAGCTTTACAGACCAGACTAGTCAGGCTTATGGGGCGATAGTTTCCGGGGTCCGTTGTGGCACCACCTTTGTGGAGTGGGACCACTGTAGCTGTACGCCATTCTTTGGGTACATATCCTGTAGTAAGGTTAAGTTTGAATAGTGACTTAATGTGAGGGTTCAGTTCTTCTTGGAGCTCGTGTAAGACACAGCCTGGGACACTGTCCGGTCCCATAGATGCTGTGTTTTTTTCTTTGGAGAGGGCAGCTTTCACCTGTGCATCTGTGATGTCAGGGAGGTTACATTCAGTTGGGATAGGCATTTGCTCCTTTGGGGGGGAAGGAGGGGAGAAGTTTGCGCTGAATCTGTTTGCCAGGATGTTGGCTATGTCTGTAGGTTCGGTATATTTTGTACCATTATGCAACAATTCAGAGCATATCTGGGAGTTTCCACTCATGTTCCTGACATAACTAAAGAAGGCCTTATGATTATCTTTAGTGTCTAGGGCAATTTATTTTTCAAAACTGGCCTTTGATGATTTTATGAGGGATCGAAGTTTCTTGCTAATACTGATCAGAGATGCCTTCCCTTTTTGGGATTTTGCGCTATCATGTAGTAGCTTCCTCCTTCTGTTGTATAGCTTATTTGTGGCCGGGGTCCACCAGACCGGTCTCCTGTTTTTGGAGGAGTGAGTCTTGGTTTTATTTGGGATAGCACGATCCATTCATTCCTGCAGGTGCTCATAGAATGCAATTGTAAAGGATTCTGCGGATTGGGCTGTATTATCCTCTGGCCCAGGGGCTTTGAAGGATTCCACCTCAGTCTTGAGAAGTGCAAAGTTGGCTTTTGAGAAATTATTTACAGTGATTTCCTTGGCTGGGGGTGGGGATGGGATATGGATGTCCAGGGAAATTTGTTTATGGTCTGATATTACCAATGAGGGGTTTACCTCTGGTGTGGAACATAGAGTCCCCATGTTGGTGATGACCAGGTCCAATACGTTGTTCCCTCTTGTGGGAGTGGTGACCAGTTGTTCCATTATGTTAGAGTTTATAAATTCAAGGAACTGTTGGGCGAGGGTGTTTGGGCTTGAGTAGTTTTCCTAGTCAGTGTTTGAGTAGTTGAAGTCACCCAATAACATAGTGTTTGGAGAGACCTTCATATTCTCCAGTGTTCTCAGGAATGCCAAGTGGGGTTCCTGTAATAGGGAGGGTGTTCTGTAGCAGGCTACAAACTGAAAGGCAGTTTTGCCCACTGTTAGTTGCACATGGATGGTTTCCGATGCTTCGTGTAGTGCCACTAACCTGGAGGTGTAGGTATCTTTGATGAATATTGACACTCTCCCTCCTTTTGTGCTTCGGTGCGAGTTTTGGGGCCGAAACGCATGGTATGAGTTATAACCTGGTAGTGCTGGGGTGCTCTCAGGAGCTTTGAACCAGGTTTCTGTTACTGCACAGACATCGATTTTCTCCATACTGAAGAGAGCCTCGAGTGTGTGCATCTTGAGGTTTAGACTTCTGCATTGAGTAGCATTACCTTTAGTTTTTTTATCCTTGGGTTGTCTATGGAGGTGGGTTGGTCCTTTGAGCCTTGCCTAAAAAAGGCACTATGGGGGTGGCAAGAGCCTTGGCCAGTATACGAAAGCCTAAGGGTGACAGGTGCAAGCCGTCCCTAGCGAAGCAACGTGGCTTGTCAAGCATGTCATCCCAGGCTGACAGACACTGGATCCCCTTTGAATGACACCAATACTTTAGCCAATTGTTGAAACTGATCATTTTGTCTTTATACTGTGGCATCATTCTTGGTGAGGGCAAGATGCTACTCAAGGTCAGGGTCATACCAGCCTGGGCTACATGGTCAGAGAGCTCCTCTATGTCTCTTTTCATGTAATCCAGGGAGGTACGTCTCAGGTCATTCACACCAGCATGGACAATGACGGAGTCATACTTGTACTTGCTTTGGAGTGATCTGAGTGCTTGTGTTATGTGGCGGATCCTGGCACCCGACAGGCAGCTTACAGTGACCTTCTCCTTGTTCAGTCTGGTAGTGGGACGTCAGTGTGCCGGACAATAGAGTCCCCTATAACAAGTGTATTTGGTGTGTTGTTTGGCCTTAAGGGCTGTGACTGTGAGGCACACTGATTTTGTGAGATATGTGATTCGTGGGTATTGTTGAGGGGTTGCTGTTGCTTGGATATCTGCTTAAGAGGTCTTTGCTGTTTAGGCAGATTTTTATTTAGAGCCTCCAAGTATGTTTTTCTGTGTTTATGTGTCGGGAATGCAGATGCAATAGGTCTGTGTGAGACTGGATTTGTGGTGTGGGTGGTTACCTTTTCCTCCTGAATGACTGTGCCAGTCTTGGGTTGAGAGAGCTCTGCCTCCAGTTTGGCTGTGTAACTGCATCTCTCACATGTATTAGAGTTTGTTGGAAGGAGGAGAGGGTTGTCTGTGTACATAAGGCAATTGTAACATTGCCTCAAAATTCCCAGATTCACCAGCTGGACTGGAGAGTAACCTTGAAATTGACCCTTGGACATACCAGATTATAATAGGGAACTGTTTTTTTTACTGATCGGATTAGGGAAGGGAACTGATATTCCTTTTTTAAATCTGTTTGTGATAGTGCTGAGATTCAAAATGATGTCTCTTCACAACCTATCACCTCTTCTAACTTTTTCAAGTTTGGTGGCAACACTATACTAAAAAGCTGCTTATCATCACATCCTTATTCATCAAGAATTCAGACATTTGTGAAGATTTTGTTTGTCTGTATCACATTATCAGTTCTTTGCCTTACCTTTTTGACTATCCATGGCACCAAGACTGTTCAGAATGTGGCTAGCTCCAGTTATAGCTCACTGCAGACTACATGGCATCTACATTTTTCCATATTTAGATGACTTGCTTATCTTTTCAGAGTCTTTTTCAAAGCGTCAGAAATCTCTTTCTTGAGTGAGAGATCTCTTACACAAGCTGGGATTCCAAGAGAACATTCAAAAGTCTTTTTTTGACTCCTTCACACAGGATTGTGTTCCTGGGTTGTCAACTAGACACCTTAGTTCAAAGAGCCTTTCTTCCATTGGAAAAAATAGATATTTATATAGATCTATTTCTAAAGTTTTCCACTCATGCTTCGGTCTTTGTGAGGGAATACCTCAGGATTTTGAGTCTCATGGCATCTATGATTCTTATGGTACTCTAGCCAAGATTCCACTTGAGAAAGATAAAGTGGCATCTCAAATCTCTTTGGCCGGCATCAGCACCCTTTACCCTTTCAAATCCCAGTGCTTGGGTTTGTCAAAAGAGAAATGTTTTGGCAGATACAACAGATATCCTTAAATCCAGGTCTGCTGTTCTCCCGCCCTGCTCGAAACCAGTCTGGTACCACAGATGCTTCAGACTTTGCTTGGGAAGCAGTTTTACAAGGATAAAAGTGATGGACATATGGGACTCCAGGGACAAACACAAGCACATAAATATCAAGGAGATGCTTGCCTTGATCAAGGCACTAAACTCTCTGAACCATCTTTGGTCTCCAGGACCTCTTCAAGTGGTTAGACAATACCACAGTCATGTGGTACATCAACAAGCAAGGGAGAACCAGGTTGTACCCCTTTACAGACTAGCCATGTTAGCTTGGGATACAACTTATAGGTTCATAGGTTCATACTAGGCTATCTGCCCTGGGGCAATTATAAGCCTAGCCCGATTCTGTATGGCTTACGCCACCCCTTGATTTGAGTATACTGTGCCCTTTTTAAGGTTTAGTTTACTGTGCCTCTGTCTAATAGTGACACGGGAGTAATCCCTGGGACAAACCTACGATCCCCCATCCACTTATCAAGATTCTTCTTGAAGAGATTCAGTGAGGTGCTCTGCCTCACATGAACTGGAATTCTATTCCAGAGCGAAGGGAGCCTCTGGGTTATGAACCTGTCCCTCCAGCAAGTTCTATTTATTTTTGTGCTGAGGTTCAAGTCCCTCGAGCGTGTGGCTCTAAGGGATTTAGATTTACTGAGGTGGAGCATGTCCATTAATTCTGGATTTGACATAGCTTTGTATGTCAGGCATAGATCGCCTCGAAGTAGGCGGTATGCAACTGAGTAGAGCTGGAGTTCTTTTAACCGAGCAGCATATGGCATCTGTTTGAGACCCTTGATCCTCTTGGTGAGATACTTTTGGGGTCATTCTAATTGCTGCAGGCATCGGGTAAGGTACATCCCAAAAGGGGCATTGTATTCTATGATGGGCCTGATGAGGGATGAATAAAGGGGCATGATTACCTCTCTTGATCTAGATGTGAAACCCTTCGTGATGAGGTGGGCTATGTAGAAGGTCTTTCTAACCACTTTGGCAATGTGGTTTTCAAAGGAGAGATTGCTATCAACTTGGGTCCCCAGGTCCCTAATAACTTTCTCTGTACTTAATGGGTTTCCGCCTATGTGGTAATTTGTGGGCACATTGTTTTTGCCAAAGGGTATGACTGTACATTTTTTGGCATTTAGCTTTAAACCATGGTGCTGGCACCAGTTATCTGTCTCTGTGAGACCTTTTTGAAGGATGTTTGTGTCTGCTGGAGAGTTGATTATGGCGCCCAGTTTACAGTCATCTGCAAACTTGGTGAGCCATAGTCCTCCCACGTTTGCCTGTACCTCGGAAAAGTATATACCGAACAAGAGTGGTCCCAGGACAGAACCCTGTGGGACGCCACTTCTGACCGGTTTCGAGTCTGACATGGCTCCAGCAACTCTCACTCTGTGGGTTCTGTCTTTGAGCCAGTTTGCGACCCATCTTGTGACATAGGGGTTTATATTTAAGCTGGATAGCTTATCTATGATGCCCGAGTGGGGTATTGTGTCAAATGCCTTTGCAAGGTCCAGATAGGCTGTGTGGACTACCTTCCCTTCATCTATGGCTTTGGTGACTGTTTCAAAGAAGTCAACCAGGTTCAAAAGGCAGGATCTGCCCTTGACAAAGCCGAACTGGGTAGGATCTAGTGTCTGTAGGTCCCCAATGTCTTTGTTTATGAGCTCCTTGATGATCCCCTCCATAGCCTTGCAGACTAAGCTAGTCAGGCTTATGGGGCGATAGTTTTCAGGGTCCGTAGAGGCTCCACCTTTGTGGAGTGGGACCACTATTGCTGTACGCCATTCTGTGGTCACATATCCTGTAGTGAGGCTGAGATTGTATAGCTGTTTTATTTGAGGGATTAGTTCCTCTTGTAGTTCATGTAGGACGCAACCTGGGACGCCATCTGGTCCCATGGAAGCAGTGTTTTTTGCTTTGGAGAGGGCAGCCTTCACCTGAGCATCTGAGATGTTTGGGAGGCAGCCCTCTGCCAGGATAGATACTTGCTCTTTTGGGGGGGGGGGGGGGGAGTTTGCACTGAACCTGTCTGCCAGGATATTGGCGATGTCTGTGGGTTCAGTGTATTTTTTGTCGTTTAGAATCAACTCAGAACATGTCTGGGAGTTGCATCCCAGGTTTCTAACACAATCTCACTCTACAAGCATCCTACTTTCCATCAGAGCAAAATTGTGTGGCAGAAAAGCTGAGCAGGGCAAGGCAGACTCTCACAAATAGAAACTACTAGACTGGGGGTCTTCCTTGATTTGATCCTTTTGTGGGAAATTCCTCAAGTTGACCTCTTTGCCTCCTCTCTGAACAATCAACTGTCAAGATTCTGTTCCAGGGCTCCATGCAAGAAGGCTTGGAATACAGATGTTTTTTTTCTTTTCCTTGGACAGGAATGTTCCTGTATGCTTTTCCACTCTTTCCACTAATATCCAAGGTACTTCTGAAATTCAGAAGGAATCTCCCAAGATCATTGTGATGACTCACTTCTGCTCCAGCCAGCCGTGGTTCTCCTTTCTTTCCAAAATGGCCAGGGGCAATTGCCACAAGCTTCCTCACAGACTATATCGACTCACACCAGAACAGGGATGTTTGATACACTCTCCTTTTGACTGCCTGGATGATCGGGTCTTTTAGGCACCTGTTTACTGAGGATGTGCAGCAGCAGGTACCACTGGAGGTGAGAGAGCCTCCTGCTAGAAAATCATACATTAGTAAATGGAAAAGGTTTTCTGTGTGGTGACAACAGCAACATAACCAGCACCCATTTGGGGCTATTTTTTTCTCCAGTTCTACAATATTTGAGTGAGTTACTATTCTGTTGCCTTTCTTATTCCTCTATCGAGGTTCATTTATTGACCATTTCAGCACGTCTGCCCATGGATCCTCCTCTGCCAATGCAGTCTCATGTCATAATGCTCTTGAAAATGGGGGTTTGCATAAGAGGCTTCCAAGAAAACTGGTGGCCCCTCCTTAAGATCTTAATTTTGTGTTAGAGAACCTAACACTTTCTCCATTTGAACCACCTAATCTGGCGTACTTGAGGTTCTTAACAAAAAAAACTGTTTTACTGATTGTTCTGAACTTTGCAAGAAGGGTATCTGAGTTGCACGCTCTTATGGTAAGTCAACCCTTTCTCATTTCTAAAGGGAAAGGGTTTCTTTGAGAATTAATACATCTTTTATGCCCAAAGTGTTTTCCAAGATTACTTTAAGCCAAACTATCCATCCCTTGTTTTCTTTCCTGAACCTAAAAATGAGGATGTCCAGAGACAATTCAGGTACTATCTTAATATAACTAAATCTTTAAGATCTTGAAATCAGTTGTTCATTTCTTGTGAAGGTAAGAAAAAAGGGACAACCTGTGTCAAAACAGACTAATTCCAAGCTGTCTAAGGCCATTATATGTTGTTATACTCACCATAACAAAATTGTTCCAGGCAGGATCAAGGCCCAGTCTACCCATGTCCTTAGCTTCATCTGTGGCTTTTTGATGCTGGTTGGATTTCAGAAGTATTCTAGAAGCTGCAACTTGGTCCTCTGTACATAATTTTACAAAGCACTATAAGCTTGATTCCTTTGCTATGACCAGATAAAGCTTTGCTAGGACCATTCTCCAGACGCTCCTGGAATCTTCTCCTTCCACCTCCCAATTGTACTTATCTTAGTTAATCTACCTATTTATTTAAGACTACTGCAGCAGTGATCCATGTGATGAACATAGTGCAGTTGTGTAAGTTAAACTTACCATAACAGTAAATGTTCGAATGAGCACTGCAGAAGTAGCTGCTCCCTTCCTCCTTCCCCCTTGTTTTTTTTTTTTTTTGTTGCGTTTTATCATGCCATGGTGTGGACAGTTACTTTTTATCATCCCTAGAATTGTCTTTTCTGGACTCAGCCTCCCTGTCTCTGTTGCCAGGAAAGGTCTAAGGGCTTAGCACCCAGACTTATTTTTTAGTCAGCTCAGCTCATGCTGTCTGATAGTTTGGGGACATGGAAGCTGCCCTGAAGCTTTCAAAGGTTGCAGATAACTGTAAAGTGGGTGCTGTTATTTGATCTTCCACTTACTTAGAATTGCTCCAGCAAGGGTTAGACCATATTAACAACTTGTGCAAGGACAATGGTATCTCAGAACAAACGGTACTTCAGATATCCACTTAAAGGAACTAAACCTTCATCCGCAGATAAATAAGGTATGCTGGTGTGATAGTCATACTCAAATGCATTACTCAGTTCTGGAACAAACTTCCACTACATGTCAAACAGACTAGCAGTCTTACCACCATCAGGATAAACCTAGATAATCGGATGGGCAGTCTTAAATTTTTCGCTGTGTTATCTTGCCTTTCCCTCATTTAGGCTGGAGGGAACTTTTGAATATGGGTGATTGATTAGGCTTGAAACAGTCTGCAGACTGATTGCCTGGTACTTAATGGGCTTGGGAGTTGGCATAATGGTTAAAATGTTTACCTCAAAAGCACAAGGTACAGAGTTTGATCCTCATCATTGGTTGCTATCTGTTTTTTTAGTTAGGCATGTGATGATCTGTACACTGATTGCCAAATATATTCCCCACACAGAAAATATCACAAGAGCAGCATGTCACACAGTAAACTACAAAAGTACTAACAGGAATATCAGAGATTGCAAAAAAAAAAAAAAAAACAGTGCCCATTTATGGTAAAACTAAGACTGGTCCATTATTACCCAAGCAGCACTAGCCCTGCTCCGTGTGTACCAGTGCTTCTAACTGCAGCAGACACAGTGTTATAGTCATCACCGGCATCCAACAAACTCTTCTGGTCACCACCGTCTGTACCAGTGCCTCTAACTGCAGCAGAGACTGTATTGTGGTTATCACTGGCATCCAAAAAACTCTTCTGATCACCAACGTGTGTACCAGTGCCTCTAACTGCAGCAAATACTGTAATGTAGTTATCACTGACGTCCAACAAACTCTTCTGGTCACCACCATGTGTACCAGTGTCTTTAACTGCAGCAGACACTGTATTGTAGTTATCACTGGCGTCCAACAAACTCTTCTGGTCACCACCATGTGTATCAGTGTCTCTAACTGCAGCAAATACCGTAATGTAGTTATCACTGGTGTCCAGCAAACTCTTCTGGTCACCACAGTGCGCACCAGTGCCTCTAAGTGCAGAAGACACTGTATTGTAGTTATCACTGGTATCCAACAAACTCTTCTGGTTAACACCCTTCTTACCAATGCAGTTTGGTCATGTTCCTACTTTCTTATCTAGATCAGAATTCCCAAAAAGTACCTTCCAATTATTCTGCATAATATGCTGTATATCACTGTTATCCACAGTGTACATTACAGGAAAACGATCTGGTATACTCTGTAACATCCTGACGAATGCTATCACTAGTACCAGAACTTAAAATACCATTACACACTTATCAGAATATGGAAAGAAATGTCACCCTCCCTGTGGTGACTGAGTCAGTCATTTCAGCTACATAATTCTTCTTATAACTGCTTTCAGTGAACAAAGATTTCAAGTTGTCAAACATTAAAAACAAAAAAACAGATTCAGAAATAGTCAACATTAACAACCTGATAGCCTGACTGTTAATACTGTTTCTTTTGATGTGTAAAGGGTATCCAGTCCTGGAATTGTTGTAAGTATTACAAAAGGTTGGCTATGTGTATCTGTGCATGGGAATGCATGTGTACCTTTTGGATTGCTTGGACTCCTGCCTTATTTCTACTTTTTAACGGGATTGACTTTGTTACCCCCATTACCCTGAATTAAGATAAGCATATGGAAAATATATTTATTTATTTATGTAGTTTATAAATGTGACTGCCCAACTGGCTAGAGGCCTATTTCCGTAGAGTATTGTCTGGTTAAATGACTTTCTTATTGTCACACTGTAGGCAAATGACAACTGAGAGAATCAAACCCAGGATTACAGATGAGCTTTGCTAACAGTTCACAATACACAGAACTTAATTCTCTATACTAAACTGACACACAATGGCTGATGTGTGGTATACAGAGTCAAGGCTATTGAGCAGTTAGTTTGCTGGGTACTTTGCAGCTTTCAAATAATCATAATATGTTTATATGATGGTTGTTCTTACTGGTAACAATATCTATATGAATGGCATGTTTCATAAAGTGATCTTGCTGGGGATTTGATGCGTGTCCACTTTGATGGTGAGTGCTTGGTTTGTTGTATTAAAAAGTAATGTAATCTCTTCTTGTGGTAATTCATTGCTTCCAAAATAGCAGCTTTTGTTTGTTCCAGAGTTAAATATAAACCTGATCAAAGTATGAGAACCATACTTAATGGATCGTAAACCATCTCAAAATGCCCTACCAGCTGAAGCTTTGGTGTGTTCTTCTGCAAAATCCAGTGCTTGCAGATGTCCATGCATCCAGCTGAACAAAAGCCATGACATCAAACGTTGACTGCATGCATGTCCCCACAACACACCATTTTTTTTTTTGCTTACACATAATTCATGTCTGAGCTCTTGCAGCTATTGCTAAAGTCCTGTGTTTGCATGGCAATCACTTAGCAGACATGACCTGCATGAATATTGTTTGCATTCTCTCAATGGAAGAGCACAACAGTCAGAGCTACTCTGACAGCCAGAGGTTCAGACTGGCCACGTGATGTTTGACGGGAGAGAAGTTTGCTGAGAAGGCCATGGTTGGTAACTCTTCATGAAGAGACTAGCAGCAGGGTCCTTTTTGCAGCTGTAGGTACTCACTGGACATCTCTACAAGGAAAGAAGATTAAGCATTCAAGGTCCACACCTAAGACTAAACTAGTTTGAGTTAACTATGGTCTTTAGTTGCCCATTATGTATCTCACCTTCTCTGTTGTGTTCAGGTGGTTTGCTCATCCTTTTGAGTCCAACCTGGCCCTCAGCTTCACTTTAGGAGTCTAAAGATCAAGGAAACTTGCTGTCAGCTGCCACCTAGTGAAGGGGGGAGAGGCAGTGGATACATCTTGAGATTCTTGTGCTTTCTTATCATCACATGATCATGTGGAACCCTTGGTCACTGGATCCAATAGACTGACCCCTTGAGTCACCCAGTCACAGACAAGAAGGTACTCAAAATTGTGAACTTGTCTGTTGGGAGAAGGCCCTCAGTCCAAATGGAGCAGGAGACCCTGGTCATGGAAGCCTCACCTGTTCATCTCATACTATGGCTTATATGCTGAGCAGTATGTATTTTAAGCAGCTGTTTGTCGGTTAGGAACACAGGATATGTGTAGGATTGTACTGGTACAGAGTTGGATTTGAAGCCTGTTCTCAGGATATGTGTAGGATTGTACTGGTACAGAGTTGGATTTGAAGCCTGTTCTCAGGATATGTGTAGGATTGTACTGGTACAGAGCTGGATTTGAAGCCTGTTCTCAGGATATGTGTAGGATTGTACTAGAACAGAGCTGGATTTGAAGCCTGTTCTCAGGATATGTGTAGGATTGTACTGGTACAGAGTTGCATTTGAAGCCTGTTCTCAGGATATGTGTAGGATTGTACTGGTACAGAGTTGGATTTGAAGCCTGTTCTCAGGATATGTGTAGGATTGTACTGGTACAGAGCTGGATTTGAAGCCTGTTCTCAGGATATGTGTAGGATTGTACTGGTACAGAGCTGGATTTGAACCCTGTTCTCAGGATATGTGTAGGATTGTACTGGTACAGAGCTGGATTTGAAGCCTGTTCTCAGGATATGTGTAGGATTGTACTGGTACAGAGCTGGATTTGAACCCTGTTCTCAGGATATGTGTAGGATTGTACTGGTACAGAGCTGGATTTGAAGCCTGTTCTCAGGATATGTGTAGGATTGTACTGGTACAGAGTTGGATTTGAAGCCTGTTCTCAGGATATGTGTAGGATTGTACTGGTACAGAGCTGGATTTGAAGCCTGTTCTCAGGATATGTGTAGGATTGTACTAGAACAGAGTTGGATTTGAAGCCTGTTCTCAGGATATGTGTAGGATTGTACTGGTACAGAGTTGGATTTGAAGCCTGTTCTCAGGATATGTGTAGGATTGTACTAGTACAGAGTTGGATTTGAAGCCTGTTCTCAGGATATGTGTAGGATTGTACTGGTACAGAGTTGGATTTGAAGCCTGTTCTCAGGATATGTGTAGGATTGTACTGGTACAGAGCTGGATTTGAAGCCTGTTCTCAGGATATGTGTAGGATTGTACTGGTACAGAGTTGGATTTGAAGCCTGTTCTCAGGATATGTGTAGGATTGTACTGGTACAGAGCTGGATTTGAAGCCTGTTCTCAGGATATGTGTAGGATTGTACTGGTACAGAGCTGGATTTGAAGCCTGTTCTCAGGATATGTGTAGGATTGTACTGGTACAGAGTTGGATTTGAAGCCTGTTCTCAGGATATGTGTAGGATTGTACTGGTACAGAGTTGGATTTGAAGCCTGTTCTCAGGATATGTGTAGGATTGTACTGGTACAGAGTTGGATTTGAAGCCTGTTCTCAGGATATGTGTAGGATTGTACTGGTACAGAGCTGGATTTGAAGCCTGTTCTCAGGATATGTGTAGGATTGTACTGGTACAGAGCTGGATTTGAAGCCTGTTCTCAGGATATGTGTAGGATTGTACTGGTACAGAGTTGGATTTGAAGCCTGTTCTCAGGATATGTGTAGGATTGTACTGGTACAGAGCTGGATTTGAAGCCTGTTCTCAGGATATGTGTAGGATTGTACTGGTACAGAGCTGGATTTGAAGCCTGTTCTCAGGATATGTGTAGGATTGTACTGGTACAGAGCTGGATTTGAAGCCTGTTCTCAGGATATGTGTAGGATTGTACTGGTACAGAGCTGGATTTGAAGCCTGTTCTCAGGATATGTGTAGGATTGTACTGGTACAGAGCTGGATTTGAAGCCTGTTCTCAGGATATGTGTAGGATTGTACTAGAACAGAGTTGGATTTGAAGCCTGTTCTCAGGATATGTGTAGGATTGTACTGGTACAGAGTTGGATTTGAAGCCTGTTCTCAGGATATGTGTAGGATTGTACTGGTACAGAGCTGGATTTGAAGCCTGTTCTCAGGATATGTGTAGGATTGTACTGGTACAGAGTTGGATTTGAAGCCTGTTCTCAGGATATGTGTAGGATTGTACTGGTACAGAGCTGGATTTGAAGCCTGTTCTCAGGATATGTGTAGGATTGTACTGGTACAGAGCTGGATTTGAAGCCTGTTCTCAGGATATGTGTAGGATTGTACTAGTACAGAGCTGGATTTGAAGCCTGTTCTCAGGATATGTGTAGGATTGTACCGGTACAGAGTTGGATTTGAAGCCTGTTCTCAGGATATGTGTAGGATTGTACTGGTACAGAGCTGGATTTGAAGCCTGTTCTCAGGATATGTGTAGGATTGTACTGGTACAGAGTTGGATTTGAAGCCTGTTCTCAGGATATGTGTAGGATTGTACTGGTACAGAGTTGGATTTGAAGCCTGTTCTCA
Source organism: Protopterus annectens (assembly GCF_019279795.1). Lineage (NCBI taxonomy): Eukaryota > Metazoa > Chordata > Ceratodontiformes > Protopteridae > Protopterus > Protopterus annectens. Next base: position 327,412,869 of record NC_056744.1, on the reverse strand, counting down.
GGATATGTGTAGGATTGTACTGGTACAGAGCTGGATTTGAAGCCTGTTCTCAGGATATGTGTAGGATTGTACTAGTACAGAGTTGGATTTGAAGCCTGTTCTCAGGATATGTGTAGGATTGTACTGGTACAGAGTTGGATTTGAAGCCTGTTCTCAGGATATGTGTAGGATTGTACTGGTACAGAGCTGGATTTGAAGCCTGTTCTCAGGATATGTGTAGGATTGTACTGGTACAGAGTTGGATTTGAAGCCTGTTCTCAGGATATGTGTAGGATTGTACTGGTACAGAGTTGGATTTGAAGCCTGTTCTCAGGATATGTGTAGGATTGTACTGGTACAGAGCTGGATTTGAAGCCTGTTCTCAGGATATGTGTAGGATTGTACTGGTACAGAGCTGGATTTGAAGCCTGTTCTCAGGATATGTGTAGGATTGTACTAGAACAGAGTTGGATTTGAAGCCTGTTCTCAGGATATGTGTAGGATTGTACTGGTACAGAGTTGGATTTGAAGCCTGTTCTCAGGATATGTGTAGGATTGTACTAGTGCAGAGTTGGATTTGAAGCCTGTTCCATTCCCAGCATGTGTCTTTCTCCAACCCAGTGCTGCCTTCAGGAGGTGCATGTTCCACTCCTACTTCCTGATCTCCTGATACTTGACAATGGTATGTCACGCTGTCACATGTGTACTAGCTGACGTTGTAGGTAGTAGGGGTCATGCCTCACAACCATTTCCGCATTCCCCCTGCCTGACACCAGTATGTCATACACTCACATGTTCTCACACTGCATATAGTGGGTTGGGTTTTTCTTTATCTCCTAAATCCTATTTGAAGTTAGAAGATTTCAAGGCTTCCATTTGTAAATCATACAGTGATAGTAGGTTTACTCACTTTCCCTTCAGATGACCCCCTTCTTTAGGGATGCTGGCCTTTTTCCCATATTCCCTTCCCCTTGAAATGCCTAGCTAAATTTCTAGGAAAGAAACTTGAGGAAACTTGGATCATTTCTGCTTAATAACCTTTCATTATTGATGCTATCAGAGCAATCTGGGGAACCAAGATTCTTCCCCATGTGCTTCTCCCAAAGGCATAATCCCTGTGTAAGCTGCCACCATGGTTGGCAGATTATTTTACCAAGCAATCCCGGAGCTGATTTCTACATGATGACTTTTTTTCCAGCAGAGGTGTCAAGGGCCACTGTGTTTTGCCACCTTACCACTAGATATGGAGTCTAGACCTTGGATATGTTGAGCTGTTAAGATCTACTTCTTTGTGTGCCTGGACATTAATGAAGTCAGCTGTTCATCTCAACTATCATATTCTAGGCTGTCCAGGTTCACTTAGGACTGGAAAAGGTGGAGGAGCTTCCAAAGTTTAGGATTTGCAAAAATCTTCATGACCACTTGTTCTCAGCCTTTTCCGTAGGATACCAGTTGTAGCACTGCATCTGTGACTATGCAGATGCGTTGCACAGAGCTGCAAGCTCAGCATTCTGCTTGCAAAAGCTAACATCATTGAGACTGTCCTCCTCAAAGCAGACCTCAGGAACAAGATCCGTTATGCTAATTCTGTGGTTTTGTCAGGGAAATGCTCCTTGTACAGCCCACCCTGGACCTGGATAATGACCTCTTGAGGAGGAAGAAATATCTTTCATGTCTGAAAGAGGCCTTTAAATGTTTTGCTTCCTTCCTTCCATCCCTCTTCTGGTCTCAGAAAAGTCAGTGATGATATTGATTCCCCTTAGTGGACTGAAGTGGTCCTGACTATATTCTTGGGCTGCCTAATGAAAGGAGGGGAGGAGGGGGGTGGTCTTCAAATTTAGAGAATTGTCATAAGAGACCACTGAGTTCTGGACATGGTTATCTTTGGACATGCCCTATAGCTTAGAGACCTTCTCTCAGAAAGGGTTGTATCAGCAGAGCTTCATATAATTGCAATTCTTGGAACAGGCCTAGATGCGTCTGCTTATAGGGGCTGTAAAAGTTATCTTAGTGAACGAACAGAGCTGATGATTTTAGTTCTGAATGTTCTTAGTCCAGAAGGAGATAGATGGATTTAGTCCCATTATGAACCTCTGAGATATCAACATCTAGTATGTGTCCTCTGACTGGTCAACTTGCAGAGGATTAGGCCCTTGCTATCAGAAGAGGCCTGGATGGTTTTGCTGGCTATGATGAATGCTGTGGGTGCATCAGCATCAGGGGTCCACAAGAAGACTACTTAATTTTATTGTAGGTGGGCAGCAATTCTAGTACAAAGTTTTGATATTTAAGCATTCTTCAGCTCTGTTATATTCACTAAGGTGTTACTGAAGTCTTGCAGGCGATGACTCTCCAGATGTTTCTTACTTGGACAACTAGTTTATGGTAGCCTTGTCCATAGTGTCCCTGGATGCAACCTTTGTATGACCCCTTCTGTGGGTGCAGTCTGTGAGAATCTGTGGGTGCAGTCTGTGAGAATCGCAATAAGTGGAAGAAGTCAACTCTGACCACAGCCTTGAAGAAGTCCTTCATCATGGTGGAGTTGGACACTGTTCAAGTTCAGTTGCACCTGCCTTTGGGGAAGACTCAAGCAGTCATGGCCTTAGCATATTGGCCCCAAAAGCAGCTGCAGTGTTCATGATGTTTTTTTCATGCCTGAGGATTTCATTATATTTATGCTTTGTTGACCAAGTTAGTCCCAGTAGGCCAGTGGCCTCTTTTCCGGGGAAACACAAGGTGGTATGCATATTTACTAGTTGAAATTTGGCCAGTGCACTGGGGAACTTACCCTGCTCTATTCCTTAAGTGCCATGAGATCTTTTACATCTACCTGAGCTACAATGAACTCGGGCAGATGGGGCTTTGGTTTAACATCTCATTTGAAGGATGGCACACTCAGGAGTGCAGCAACCCCCCCCCCCCACACACACACACACACACATGCCTGACTGCAGAGTTAGTACTGGAGAATTAATCCAGCTACCTGGTGTGTATGTATGTTGAAGCAGACTGTGAGAAGATTGTTGACCACCATGTACTCCTCAACCTCTTGTTACTATTTGTCATTGACTGCATAGTTTGGCTAGGCCTTTGCCTCCCAAGGAGAAAGTACATACTTCAGTTCTGACCTCTAGCACAATACCTGTGTAGCATTTGCATGTTTTCCCTGTGACTGTGTGAGGTTCCTCCCACCTCAAGAGTGAGAGGCATACCAAGAGAGTGCACTAAAAACTGAATGGCATCGTGGGCAGCAGTGCATACGCTATGCGGTGCCTTATCAGGGGAAGGGTTATGTTGACCAAATGCTTTAGGCATCATCTGCAGCTTGCAGTATCCTGCAGACATGAATATGTGGATCACAGACTGTGCATCATAGCACTGACCCTAGGTGATTTGGTCCTGATGACTAATGTCACCAAAAATGGACGTGGGTATTTGCCAAGTGTAAGTGGGATGAGGACCCAGCCTATTAGGACCTGAGCCAGGGACAGATGCTAGTGGTGGGAGGGATCTTTGTACCCCTTTTGGTCAGTGTGTGCCCACCATAAACCCAGCAGCCCTGGGTCAATAAGCTACTAGAAGGTCAGTGTCCATTTACCTAACCAGGGTTACCTGGTATATGCTTTTGAGCAAAAGCTGGTTGCAAAACCAATCAACCTGCCAAAAATGAACTAAGTATTTCTACACTGAATATAGGTTCACTGGCAGAACACAGCTTGGAAGTGGACGGCATGATGGTAAAGAGGAGACTGGACATTCTGTGTAACCAGGAGGCTAGGTGGAACGTCTACTATTCAGTGGGAAGACTAGAAATGGTGTGTGGATTATGGTGAGGGACATGTTTAGAAGACAGTGAGGGATGTCATCAGAATTAGTGACTCACTCATAGCAATCAGACTCCAGTGTAATGATAGGACAGTATTCATTATCTCTTCACATACACCACGAGCAAGTTGTGATAGTGAGGAAGAGAGTGCATGTAGGCAGCAGTTGCAGGATCCACTAGATAAAGCAAGGCAACTTCAGTTAGTGTTGATAAAGGGGACCTGAATGTTCATAGCAGAACAGACAAAACAGGATATGAGGACTGCTTGGGTCTACATGGGTGGTGCAACAGAAATGAAGAAAGAGAGGTCACAAATGGCTTAATGGTGACCAATACATGGTTCACCAAGAGAGAAATTCATATGATCACATGCAAGAGTGGTGAATGTGCAACTCAGGCAGACTTCACTGGGGTAGAATCAGAGATTACAAAGTCAGCCCCAGTGAAACAGTCGCTCCACAGTATAAACCACGTCTGGCAATGCAAACAGTGGTCGGAGAAGGCTGTAAGGTCAACAGAGACTAGGCTGGAGACATATATGCTGACTGGAGTTAAGGCACAAGAGTTCAAGAGGAAGAAGGAATGGATGGAGTTAATGAAGAATGATGGCATCTTAAAACAGCATGTGTGTGAATTATGGAACAGATATATGGGACCAACTTAGGTACAGAAAGGAGGTACAGTGAATTATGGAACACATATATGGGACCAACTGAGGTACAGAAAGGAGGTACAGTGAATTATGGAACAGATATATGGGACCAACCTAGGTACAAAAAGGAGGTACAGTGAATTATGGAACAGATATATGGGACCAAGTTAGGTACAGAAAGGAGGTACATAAGGAAAGCTGGTGGTTGATTACAGTAGTACAACAGGTTATCAAAAGATAAAAGGAATGCATGAAAATGTTGAAGGTGGAAATGTCTGACAAGACTAAAAAGGAATACTGGTTGGCTAACAAAAAGGCTAAGAGAGCAGTTGCAATAACAAAGAGCAAGGTATGAGAAGCACTTTACTAGTTTCTAGAAACTCTGTCAGGTCGCAAAGGAAAGACAAAAAGATAAAGAAAATAATTAGATAAGTTCAAGGTGTCAAGAGAGTGGGCAAATGACTTCTGAGGGTACTCATAACAGCATGAAGACAAAGGTGTATCCCAGATGACTGGAAAATAAGCATTCTTGTGTCAGTGTGCAAGAACAAAGGATGCATTCACAAATGTGGGCAGTACTGAGGTATCAAACTCCTGGTACGCTGCATGAAGGCTATGGGAGGCAGTTGATAAACATGTATGCAGAATCAAACTGCTGGTACACTGCATGAAGGCTATGGGAGGCAGTTGATAAACATGTATGCAGAATCAAACTGCTGGTGCACTGCAGGAAGGCTATGGGAGGCAGTTGATAAACATGTATGCAGAATCAAACTGCTGGTGCACTGCATGAAGGTTATGGGAGGCAGTTGATAAACATGTATGCTGAATCAAACTGCTGGTACACTGCATGAAGGTTATGGGAGGCAGTTGATAAACATGTATGCAGAATCAAACTCCTGGTACACTGCATGAAGGCTATGGGAGGCAGTTGATAAACATGTATGCAGAATCAAACTGCTGGTACACTGCATGAAGGTTATGGGAGGCAGTTGATAAACATGTATGCAGAATCAAACTGCTGGTGCACTGCATGAAGGTTATGGGAGGCAGCTGATAAACATGTATGCAGAATCAAACTGCTGGTACACTGCATGAAGGCTATGGGAGGCAGTTGATAAACATGTATGCAGAATCAAACTGCTGGTGCACTGCAGGAAGGCTATGGGAGGCAGTTGATAAACATGTATGCAGAATCAAACTGCTGGTGCACGGCATGAAGGTTATGGGAGGCAGTTGATAAACATGTATGCAGAATAAAACTGCTGGTGCACTGCATGAAGGCTATGGGAGGCAGTTGATAAACGTATGCAGAATCAAACTCCTGGTACACTGCATGAAGGCTATGGGAGGCAGTTGATAAACATATATGCAGAATCAAACTGCTGGTACACTGCATGAAGGTTATGGGAGGCAGTTGATAAACATGTATGCAGAATCAAACTCCTGGCACACTGCATGAAGGTTATGGGAGGAAGTTGATAAACATGTATGCAGAATCAAACTCCTGGTACACTGCATGAAGGTTATGGGAGGTAGTTGATAAACATGTGTGCAGTATCAAACTCCTGGTGCACTGCATGAAGGTTATGGCAGACATGTATGCAGAGGAGTAGAGAATAAGCTGGGAGATGAGCAGTTCACATTCACATCAGAATGCAGAACAAATAACCCCATTTTTACAGTGAGATGCTTGAGAAAAAGCTAGAAATGAGGAAAGAATCAAGTCCAACAGAGTATCCTAGAATGGAGAAAGCATTTGACAGGGTCCAGATTTGGGCAGTCCTCCAATGATTTGAAGTCCAAGAAACATTGGTAGAATTTGGGCAGGCTATGGACAAGAACCTAATGATACAAATATGAACACTGTTCGGACTCACTGAGGGGTTCCTAATGGGAGTCATGGTGCATCAGGGTTCAGCACTGAGCCCACTGCTGTTCATACTGGTGATGGGCTACATTAGCAAACAGGCTGGAGGGGACAGATCCACAAAGTTGCTCTATGCAGACAATGTGGCATTACAGGCAGACTCTGTGCAACAACTTCAAAGGATAAGGGAATGGAATGCAAAACTGAAGGCATATAAGATGAAACTGAGCACATATAAAATAGTTGTAATGACAGAAAATTTGGGAAAACAGAAGAAGCTGAGAATAGAGATAGCAGGGAAGATAGTGGAACAGGTAAACAGCTTCAGGTATCTGAGAGGGGTGGTTGAGGAGAAGTGAAGTCTGAATGAGGAGGTCAAAGCTAGAATCAAAAGGGCTGCATCCAACTGGCACTGAGTGTTGGGTTAGTATGTGAAAGAAGAATGACAAAGTATATATATATATATATATATATATATATATATATATATATATATATATATATAGTGCTGTGACCAGTACTACTGTTTGGTACAGAAACATGAGCAGTAAAGGCAGAGCAATTGAGGAAGCTAGAGGGGATGGAGTTGAAGTACTTGAGACAGGTGGTAGGATGCACACTGTGGGTCTGATGAAGAAATGACGACATCAGAGCAGACTCCGAAGTAGTTCCAGTTGCAGAAAAGGTCAAAGAGAACAGATTGTGGTATTTCAGGCACACATGCAGGAAAGAAGATGAAAGATGATCTGGTGAAGAAGATGTGGGAGAAATAGGAAGAATGCAAGAGGATGCAAGGGCATTCGGCCAAGACATAGCAGAAGGTAGAAGAGTGGCACTGAATCAAGACAGGTGGCATCAGTGGATGCAACACCCCAAACTCTTGTATAAAACCTGAGATAGCGGGGTTTGATGATGATGATGATCTGCTACTAGGTTATGGTGTTGTAAACATCCCTGCCAACATGTTGGTTGATTTTTCCTTCCAGCAGCTAAACCTATTACAGGTCCTAGTGATGGATGCTTTAGTGGCAGCTGAGTATTTCTCATAGGCTGTCAGATGTTACAAGGAATGTGATCTTGGGGTGAAAGCCCATCAGCCAGATGGAGCTCATTGCAGTGATTTTGTTTACAAAGGCCTTGAAGAAACAGCTGTTTGTGGGACCTGTCCTCAATGGTCAGACAACCAGTCCATTTTGTAGCATCTAAACAAGGAAATGGGCACAAGGTTCTATTCCTCTTTAGGGAAATAGTGCTCCCCAATATTAGCCTATGGATAGATGCGTTCTTCTCTCAGAGGTTCATATTTCATATGAAGTTGTTGAGTTGATGGATTTCTAGCTCTCTTCTGGGGTTTGCGATTGAGAGGTTATTTCTGGTCAGGATTTTTCAGAAGTGAAGCATTCTGGAGATTGACCTGTTGCCACATGGGAGAACACAAACAATCTTCCCTTCTAGTGCAGAAAGAAAATGGTGAGGTAAAAATGTATGCATTCTCAGCACTCCTGGCTGTAGCAGTGCTTTAAACCCTTCTGGTTCCATCAAGAATTTCTCTAAGTGTTAGAGAAGGACAACAAGATCTATCTCAGGGCTTGCCCCTTAACATAGATCCCTTCTTCAACCAGTTCTACCGTGGGGCTTGTCCATTAACGTAGATCCCCTCCTTTTGCTGAATGTACTAGCAAGGCTCGCATAGACAAACTTTTCTGTCAACTTTTAGAGCCATCTAGCTTGTAGCACTGAACTTTATTTCTTGTAAAACACTATTCTTCATAGTCATCACATCCATAGGTCACATCTTCGATTTTCAGGCCGTTGTGTGTATGGAACCATACCTAGTCTTTCACATTCATAGGTTGTCTCTTAGAATGAATCCATTCTACTTTTCAAAAATGGTTTTGGTGGTACCCCTGTGCCAGTCTAGAAGTATTCCAGTTTTATTGTAATGGCAGATACTGGGCTGAAGGACCCTTCACATCATAAGTAGACACCAGCAGTCGAGTTGCTACCTGAGGAGGGCCCACAACTTAAGGAATGACCAGCTGTTTTCTGCATGGAGAGAAGCTTTTGCATTTGCCAGGCAAGCAGTTTCCAAATGGAATACCAACTTCATTATCTTTTTTGCCATTTTCTGAGAAACCATGCAGTGGCAAAAGCTACTACCAATGCCCACTCCACTAATGAGGGGCTTCTTTCTGTGCTACATCAGAAGTGTGTCTGTTGCAGAGGTTTGTGCTCTGGTCACTTGGTCTGTGAAGCATACTTTCACCATGAAATATTGTCTCAACATTGACTCTGGGAATTGGACCACTGAGTCATTCCTCTAGGACTAAGCCATCTGAGGTCTAGCCTAGGGCAATCCCCCTGGTCCTACCAGCCTGTTCATACTGATTGGGTTCTGTTATTATGGATACATTCCTTCTCAGCGTAGAACCCATCAAGGAGGGTCCACATATGTAGATATTATGGATACATTTCTATCCAGTCTAGAACCCATCAAGGAAGGTCCTCATATTTAAATATTATGGATACATTCCTGCCCAGCCTATAATCCATCAAGGAGGTTCCTCATATATACATTCCTGCCCAAACTAAAACCCATCAAGGAGGGTCCTCATATTTAGATATTATGGATACATTCCTGTAGATCCTAGAACCCATCAAGTAGGGTCATCATATTTAGATATTATGGATACATTCCTACCTAGCCTAGAACCCATCAAGGAGGGTCATCATATTTAGATATTATGGATACATTCCTGACCAGCCTAGAACCCATTAAGGAGGGTCCTCATATTTAGATATTATGGATGCATTCCTGTAAAGCCTAGAACCCATCAAGGAAGGTCCTCATATTTAGATATTATGGATATAGTCCTGCCCAGCCTAGAACCTATCAGGGAGGGTCCTCATATTTAGATAACATAGATACATTCCAGCCCAGCCTAAAACCCATCAAGGTGGGTCCTCATATTTAGATATTATGGATACATTCCTGCCCACCATTGAACCCATCAAGGTGGGTCCTCATATTTAGATATTAAGTTTACATTCCTGACCAGCCTAGAACACATCAAGGAGGGTCCTCATATTTAGATATGGATACATTCCTGACCACCCTTGAACCCATCAAGGAGGGTCCTCATATTTAGATATTATGGATACATTCCAGCCCAGCCTAGAACCTATCAAGGTGGGTCCTCATATTTAGATATAATGGATATATTCCTGCCCACCCTTGAACCCATCAAGGTGGGTCCTCATATTTAGATATTATGTTTACATTCCTGCCTAGCCTAGAACCCATCAAGGAGGGTCCTCATATTTAGATATTATGGATACATTCCTTCCTAGCCTAGAACCCATCAAGGAGAGTCCTCATATTTAGATATAATGGATACATTCTTACCCAGCCTAGAACCCATCAAGGAGGGTCCTCATATTTAGATATTATGGATACATTCCTGCTGTATTTGTTGATGTTCTAGAGGTTCCTCCTTGATGCATCAGGACTGCTTTCAGATTGTCCTACTGTGGATGAGTTCTGTTCCACCAGCTGCTTTTGTTGCACTTACTTTGAGTTGGATAAGTATTTATAATGCCATTATTTTTGTTCATAATATAGCAACAAACCTATGTTATTTCTTCATTTACAGGTTGTTGTTTGCTAATGGAAAAGTAACACAGTGGGCATGTATCCAAAAGGAGATTTTGTTGAAAATGCAAAATTATCATCAAAAAAGAAGTATAATCCAAACATAGACCCGTCAGGGAAGGGGTGCTAGTAGATCAAATGATACAGCAAGACAATATCTGCTGTTTCTAAACTGTAGTTTTCAAGATTTGATGTATGCTTCATAAAACCCTTTTCTGCCTGCTAATTACATGCATGGGAGTAAGGATATAAGCAGTTACCAAGCTCTATCCTGAGTCCTGTGTCTGAGTCTCTCTTACACACAGCTATGGACATGGACAAAAAATGATGCTGTTTTCCAGCACAACTTACAAGTTAATTAATCACAAAACCCCATAGATAAAGTGTCATACCATATTCTAGAAAGCTATAGGTCACCCTCTATGTCCCATGAATCCCATAGTTTGTACCTAGACCTACTGGAGACACTCACCATTAAACACAATACCTTATTCATAGGAGTCTTTAACATGCAATGCCTCATACTCGCAGGCACAATGATTCCTGGACATTATTAACATAAATACCCTTGACCAGATAATGCACACACCCACCAGAGGTTCAAACATATGGCACCTGGTACTAACCAATACAGGAGAATTCCGTAGTCCCTAATGTCACATCCTCACTGGTGTGCTCAGATCACAAAGCTGTCTTCTTCAAAATAAAAATCAACTTGGTAACCCAGCAAACCCTGTAATACTTAGGAACTATTCAAAAGCAACCTGCATCCTATTAAGTGCTTGTTTGTCAAAATTCATTGTCCCTGCCAACCCTGAATTTACAGCAACCTATGCAGAATTGTTCATAGAGACCCTGTACAACCATGTAAATGGCTGTGTAGAGGCCACTGTACCTACTAGAAGTAAGCCCAAAACAAACTCCACTGGTGGAATCCTAACCTTAATAAGGTATATCATGACTAAAACCAGGAAGAGCAGCTCTCATAATGATAGGAGCTCTCTAATTAAACAAAACAGGAATCTAAGAAGATGAATTAAGTTTAGCATGACCAATTATTTATTTTATTTATTTATTTTTTTATTTTTACATTTGTTGACCGGGCTAGTCTAACTGGATATATGTCCATTTTCAGTAGAGGCCCGGGGAGAAAAGCTCCAAGCATTAACAGTGACAAGTTTACAATATATCAAAAAAACACTTAAAATCACAGTACAGAGGCAACATTGGTCTAAAGAAAAAGACACTTAAAATCACAGTACAGAGGGAACATTGGTCAAAAGAAAAATTATACTAAACACAATAATAATATTGAGAAAGATGCAAAGGAGAGAAGAGCCTTTTATATTATCCTCATGCTAAGAAGGAATGTGTAGAGAATAGAATTAGAGGTCTAGGTTAGTGGAGTAGAGAAAGAGGTGAGTGCAGGAAGGGGAAAGAGATATCAGTCTGGGTTTGCACATAGACAAAGACAATTAGAAGGTCAAGATAACCTCACAGGTTAATGACAAACACACAGCCTTCTACAGCTGCTTGCAAAACCTCAAAGGCAGTGCATACGTCAGTGTGCTGAACTAGTAGTCAATAGTACCAGCTTCACTGAGTGTAGCGACAACTAGTAGTCAATAGTACCAGCTTCACTGAGTGCAGTGACAGTTAGTAGTCACTATTACCAGCTTCACTGACTGCAGCAACAACTAGTAGTCAATAGTACCAGCTTCACTGAGTGCAGCGACAAATAGTAATCAATAGTACCAGCTTCACTGAGTGCAGCGACAACTAGTAGTCAATAGTACCAGCTTCACTGAGTGCAGTGACAACTAGTAGTCAATTGTACCAGCTTCACTGAGTGCAGCGATAACTAGTAGTCAATAGTACCAGCTTCACTGAGTGCAGCGACAACTAGTAGTCAATAGTACCAGCTTCACTGAGTGCAGTGACAACTAGTAGTCACTAGTACCAGCTTCACTGAGTGCAGCAACAACTTGTAGTCAATAGTACCAGCTTCACTGAGTGCACCGACAACTAGTAGTCAATTTTACCAGCTTCACTGAGTACAGCGACATAGCGAATTTACTGGCTGAAAAAACTCAGCTCAAGTTTCACCTCCCACTCCCCCCTGGCTCCCCTCATGAAACATCTACAAGTATAACCCCCCCCAACTATTAACAGGATGCAGGTCTTGGTGGTTCTCACTAAGGCCAACAACCCAGCCTCAATGCTCCCTGACATCCTAAATAGACGGATGCATGCCCTATCAGAACCACTTGAGTCATTTTTCAGCTATATTCTCAAAACAGGCTTTGTACCACAAGAATGGAGAATTGCAGTGGTTATCCCACAAGAGTGGACCATCAACTGACCCAGGAAACTGCAGACCCTATTAGTCTGACTAGTCTAACATACAAAGGCATGAAATTAATTATCATGGAGATGATCAACAAAAACATAGGCAACCTTCAGATGCAGGACGCATCCCAGTTTGGTTTTGTCAAGGGAAGAACATGCCTACTAAACCTTCTTTGAGAAGGTCACAAAGGCAATGAATGAAGGGAACATTGTGTGTATTGCTTGCCTGGACCTGGCTTAAGCATTTGTTAAAATACTCCACCACTCAGGTGTAGTTGTCAAACTCACCAAACTGAGCATAAACCCTTGCATAACTTGCTGGCTTGCCAGATGATTCACAGACAGGACCCAGGAAGTCAGGATTGGTGATACCATCTCCAGTAAGAGACCTGTCACTACTGGGGTACCATTGGGCTCTATGTTGGGACCACAGCTATTTGGCATCTGTTTTTCAGAGGTAAAGACTAATGTCAAGGGCCTTTGGCTGACCAAGTTCGCAGATGACTGCATATTTAGCTATCAAAGTTTCCCTCATGACACGGACATCTTACAAAAGGGTCTAACCAGACAAAAGACAAAAATTCACTGATGAAAACTCAATGCCAAGAAATGCGATATGGTGCCTTTTTGAAAAACTGCTACCAAGGCTAATTCCTGTATTGATAAGACACCCCTAAGAGTTGAGCTGGTAGTCAGGGATCTGAGAACATATGTAAACAGTAATCTAGACTTTGACCAAGATGTGGCCAAGTTAGAAAGAAAATCATTCTTTGTCATTCAACTTATAAGTAAGGACATGCCACCCGAGTCCAAGGACGTCATAGTGCCACTTTATTCTGCCCTTATCAGATGCATAATTGAGTATAATGCCTATTTCGTCATGTATCTGTCCAGACATATGCAACAGCTGGATCACCCACAAGGGTTCCTTACCAGAATAATCTAAGGTATAAAAACATTGTCTTGTATGGATCACCTTAAAGCCCTATCTCTCTATATTGAAAGTGAGCTATGTTTGGCATACAGGACCTTTTGCACATCTGCAAAATGAACACCATCATAACTACTAGACGCAAAGATTTAAATGTTGCTTGTGACATAAATAAGATGTGTAGGTGAGACATATGTGTCTCACAGGATCCCAGTACTCTGAAAAGGCTCCCCCTATGTGAAGCAGGGTCCATTCCTAACCCTGTTTAACCATAACTTTGACCAGTGGATGGGAAATCGGAAATTCATCCCCAGTCTGACCCCCATGTGTCTGATAGAGGCAGACAGTAATGCCCAAGCTAACATAACCTGTAGAAACTTCCTAACTAACATATCCCCCTTTTAATAAATGCAGATGATATGTAGAGACATGATTAGGTTGGATTGCATGGCTGTGCTCCTCGAGGTATTCAGGGCTGGCTGTTGTACCTCCTGGGTTGTGTCACCCACTGATGAACTTATAGACCTAGTTTCTCAGTTGTCATGAAGGATCCTGATGTGGTGGAGCCAATACCATGTAAACCATGTAAAACTTTTTAGACAGGTAAAACTTAAGTTACCTACTTTCACATCTAACTCCTCTAGTGCACACTGCAGTGTTTTGGATAAATCATTTTTTCATCTTACCTTTAAGCATCTATTGCAAAACCACCAGTTATTGGAGAGCCCACATTCTGCCTCTCAGTAGTCATCTTGGGATTAGTGCTTCTGTTTTCTCCTGGTGAGAGAAGGAATACATGGACATTATTTCCTGCAGACTGCTGATCACCAGAAAGCCTAATAACTGCATTATAGGTGACAGCTTGGAATCTGTGCTTATATTCTGATCCTGGTGAGCGTAGGAGCAGAGTGCATTGATTCCTGACTCTTTCTGGTTTTAGAGTGAGTGTCTATACTGAACGTACCTGATTGGTCTGGTTGCTATTTGAGGCATCTACCAGGAAAAGGCTACAAGCCTGCAGACCCTTGCATTATCTGGGACAAGACTGGGACAAGACTGTGGATCACCAAACAGGCTGTGGCCTGCTTCTCATCTTGGGATTGGTGCTAACATCTTGCTTCTGGTGAGAGAAGAAGCAAAGGAGTATTGTATCCCAACAGAGTGAAGCTGTGCTGAGACCAGCATTAGTAGTAGCCAGTCAGTAGCCATCATGCGACTCCCCTCTTTTCATCATTCTTGACAAGCTAATTCTTTATTTTTCAGTAAGTACTGCTTGATTTCTTTCTAACTTCAGAATATCTGCCTAAATACTTCATCCTTAAATTTTCAGGGTCTACGTATTAATTTCCCCTCAAGTATCTGGCAGTGCTCTGTACAGACTCAGACACATTGAGTGACATTTTTCCTGTAAAAGGAATATATAAGGAAACAGTTCCAGTACTTGGTAATAATGCCCATCCCTAGTGGCATGTCTAAAGGTCAGTTCCCTGTGCTTTCTCCTGTTAACCTGTTGAACTTGGGCATTCTGAGGCAGTGTAGCAACTGCCTCATGTAGCCAGACAACTCTCTCTTCTTACCTCCCAACACTCAAACTTCTAAGAGATGCACTTATTTATCCAAACTGGAAGTCATACACTCTCAAGCCAAGACTGGAATAGCTGGTCAAGAGGAGAAAGTCAACACCTGCACCACACCACATGCAACACATAGCCCTCCAGAACACCCACCATCACAGCCCTCACATAAAAACACAAGACCACACACCCACCTTCACAGAGGCTCTCAACAGAAGTCTAACCAAACAGCAAAGACCTCCAAGGCAGAAATGCACTCGACCACCACAACACAGCACAAACCACAAGAGACATAGTTCACCTACACAGTGTGCCCCTCAACCTAAGCCCCTAAGGCTAAACACCTTGCCCAATACACTAATCATAGGTGACTCAATAGTGAGGCACACTGATGTCCCGCTCACTAGGTTGAATAAGGAGAAGGTAACAGTCAGCTGTCTATTAGGTGCCAGAATCCGACACATAACACATGCACTCAGGTCACTCCACAACAAGTACAAGTATGACTCTGTCATTGTCCATGTGGGTGTGAATGACCTGAGACACACCTCCCTGGACTACATGAAAAGAGACATGGAAGGAGCTCTCGGATTATGTGGCCCAAGTAGGTATGACCCTAGCCCTGAGTAGCATCCGACCATCACCCAGAATGATACCACAATACAAGCAGAAAATGATTGACTTCAACAATTGGCTAAGTTTATGGTGTCATTCTATGGGGATCCAGTATCTGTCTGCTTGGGATGACATGATTGATAGACCTCGATGATTTGCCAGAGATGGCCTGCATCTGTCACCCGTGGGTTTCCGGATACTGGCTAAGGCTCTTGCCACCCCTATAGTGCCTTTTTAGGCGATGTTCCAAAGACCAAATTACCACCATAACAGCTATAAATAAATGCAATCTGAGGGCCATGCTGCTCAATGCTAGAAGTCTAAATCTCATGATGCACTTGCTCGAAGCACTCCTCAAAATGGAGAACATCAACATTTGTGCTGTAATGGAGACCTGGTTTAAAGCAGCAGAAAGCACCCCTGCACTACCAGGCTATAACTCGTTCCACACCTTTCAGCCCCAGAACATGGACCAAAGGTCCAAAGGCGGTGGTGTCTCCATATTCATAAAGGATATACACACCTCCATACTAGTAGCCCAGCATAATGCATCTGAGATATTTCACGTACAACTAACATTGGGTAAGATGACGATTCAGGTCATAGCCTGCTATAGGTCCCCAACCATGTCCCAAGACTCTCACTCCATGTTCCTAAGCACCCTGGAAACTATTAGGGTCCAACCCATCACTTTCATACTAGGTGACTTCAACTACCCCTCCATCAACTGGGAAAACTACTCATGCACCAATACACTGGCCCAACACTTCCTGGAATTCATTATTGCTCTGGACCAGCTCATTCTTACCCCCACTAGAAGAAGCAACATCCTTGACTTGGTTATTATTAGCATGGGCAACCGTTGCTGTACACCAATAGTCAATTCCTTCCTGGTTAGATCTGACCACAAACTAATCACCATGGAAATCCACATCTCACCCACACCCCATGGAAAAGTAACCACCATGAAAAACTTCTCCAAAGCTGACTTTGGGCTCCAAAAAGCAGAGGTGGCTAACTTCACAGGACCCATGTCAGTTGAAAATAGATGCATAACTGCTAAGTCATACACCAAAGCACTGTACAAATACGTACATAAATGCATGGAACTAGCCATACCCAACAGAACCAAGATGCTCTCCTCCAAAAAAAGAAAGCTAATCTTGTGTTTCCCTGCCATTAATAAACTCTACAACAGAAGGTAGAAACTGTTGCAGAAAAAGGTGAAGTCCCAAGACTGGAAAAACTCCCTTATTAGCCTCAACACAAAAAGTTGAGATTCCTCATAAAAACCTCTAAAGCCAGCTATGAAGGCAGAATTGCGACAGACACAAAAACAACCACAAAGCCTTCTATAGTTATATCAAGAATCTCCATGGCGATACCCAGGTTTGCTCTGAGTTACTGCACAATGGTACCTCCTATAGTAAGCCAACAGATATTGCCAAGATACTGGCTGACAGATTCAGTGCCAACTTTACCCCTTTCTCCCCCGGTAAAGGACCAATCACAATACTGGTGGAATGCCAGGCACCCAGCATTACTGCAGCACAGGTTAAAGCTGCATTGTCCAAGGCCAAGAATACAGCTTCAGTGGGATCTGACAGTATCCCTGGATGTGTTCTACATGAATTACAAAGTGAACTGGTACCATATCTGCATGCCCTGTTCAATTACAGCCTCACCTCAGGCTTTGCCCCTACCGAATGATGCACTGCTACAGTCATCCCTCTCCAGAAAGGGGGAGTGACTACAGATCCTGGGAATTATCGCTCCATTAGCCTGATGTGTCTGATATGTAAGGCTATGGAGCACATCATCATGGATCTAATTAACAAGGATGTAGAGAATCTCCAAACTCTAGATCACATGCAGTTTGGTTTTGTGAAAGGTAGATCATGCCTGCTCAACCTGATTGACTTCTTTGAGTCAGTCATCAGAGTTGTGGATGAGGGCAAGGCAGTTCATACAGCCTACCTCTATATGGCCAAGGCCTTTGATACCATTCCCCACTCAGGAATTATTGATAAACTCACCAAACTAGACATCAACCCCGATATCACTAGGTAGGTTGCAACTTGGCTCACAGATAGAACCCACAGTGAGAAAGTAGCGGACTCCAAGTCAGACTGCCGACCAGTCATGAGTGGAGTCCCACAGGGATCAGTTCTGGGTCCTCTCCTGTTTGGCATCTACTTCTCAGACATCTAGGCCAACACAGAGGGACTCTGGCTGACCAAGTTCACAGATGACTGCAGGCTGGGAACCATTATTAACTCCCTAAGTGATGTAGACATCCTACAGAAAGGCCTCACTGAGACCAATGACTGGTGTTGAAACCATGGCCTTAAGCTTAATGCCAAAAACTATGTCATAATCCCGTTAGGGAAACACTCAGTTCCCACTAATTACTACATTGATGGGAGCCCACTGGACACTGAAGGTGTTATAAGAGATCTGGAGACACAGGTTGACAGCAACCTCTCCTTCGACCACCACATTGCCACTGTGGTCAGAAAGTCCTTCTATGTGGCACATCTCATTACCAATGATTTTGCATCCAGGAATAAAGTGATCATCATCTCGCTCTACTCTTCCCTCATTAGACCAACCATCGAGTATAATTCCCCATTTGACATGTACCTCTCTAGACACATGCAACAGCTGTAAAGGCCACAAAAGTACCTCACGAGGAGGATCCTAGGCCTTAAACACATGTCCTACATGGACAGACTCAAAAAACTCCAGCTATTCACTGTCTCATATTGTCTACTATGAGGCAAGCTCTGCTTGACTTACAAAGCCATGTCTGACCCAGCTCTGTTAGAAATGCTACATCTAAAGAAATCCCAATCGCTCCACACCACATGCTCCAGAGACCTCAACCTCATTACCACAATCAACAGAACATGCTGGAGGGACAGGTTCATAACCCAGAGACTGCCCATGCTCTGGTACATGTCAAGCAGAGCACCTCACTGGCCCTCTTCAAGAGAAATCTTGAGTGGCTGGGAAATAGAAAGTTCACTCTGGGGATCACTCCAGTGGCTCTACTTGATAGAGGCACTGGGAACTAATGTCAGCTGGCACAATGCCAGAGCACTTCTATGGGCTAGGCTTGTAAAGGCTCCAGGGCCATTAGCCTAGTACACACCTATGAACTTATGAACCTAAGATATTAGTTGTCTCAGGACTAGAAAACTCTGGAGCAAGGCTCTGTCAGTAGATACTGTGGCTGTTGTGGCAGCCATGATGAAGGAGCTGTCCAAAGAGAATCTCTGTCCATCCCCTAATAGAGTGTCTAGAGAGTTGGACAGATTCAGGAAGCAGACATAACCCCTGTGACTTTTTCACTTAGAGCACTGACTTATCTTGCTCATATGACACGTGTTCAGAGGGACTTGTTGAAAGAGCTTACCTAGTTCCTCTTGGGTAACTTACCTATGAATATACAGAAGTCAGTGGAGTCCCAGTTGTCTGCCTTTTGGTCTACGTGTAATGTATCCATGCATCTGCTTTCCAGCACAGCTGATGGTATGGCTTGGGCAGTAGGCACTGGTATCATTATCCACCGATATTCCTGGCTGCACCTGTGTGACTTAGCAAAAGGTTTCAGGATGTTCTTCATTGATACCCCTTTTGATGGTACAACTGTCTTCAGACCTCAGGTAAAGGAAATGCTCACCAGGAGCGAACAGGAAGGCAGGAACCTGCCTGTGTCCAGAATTCATTTTTCCACCCCACAATGGACATTTTCTAGGAACAAAAAAGGGGGCTGCTGCAGTTTCAGAAATCCCTTGGGGGAGAGGAAGGAGTAATTTTAACGGATGTTCCTAAGAGTCATTGGCAGACTGCAGAATCAGGGTTTTCAGGGTCCTTTCACTGAGAAACCCTACCAGCCCTCCTGAAGGGTTACCCAGCTGCCATGCTCTGGAGGA
The DNA here is from genome assembly GCF_019279795.1 of Protopterus annectens. NCBI lineage: Eukaryota > Metazoa > Chordata > Ceratodontiformes > Protopteridae > Protopterus > Protopterus annectens. Next base: position 327,393,483 of record NC_056744.1, on the reverse strand, counting down.
AGTTGGGGGGCACCTAACTCTGCACCCTCTAGCCTGGTAGGCCATCATGCAAGATTTGTGAGTGCAGAGGATACTCACTGGAGACTACTTTATTCAGTTTGTTTCCCCTCCACAGAAAAGAAAGGAATTCCCAATATCCACCCAGTGAGATGGAATCCACTGCTAGGAAAGAGAGACATCCAACAGGTTCCCCCAGATCAGTCAGAATCCAGAGTCTATTCCAGGTTCTTTTTAGTTATGAATCTTGGACCTGAGCCACCTCACCCAGTCTGTAAAACAGACAAAATTCCACATGGTCACAGTGCTGTCTGTTCTACTTCTGCTGACGATGGACAATTGAATAAGCTCCATAGATCTCCAGGATACTTACTATCAATATCAAGATAGCAAAGCAGTCTAATAGTTTTCCCATTTCTGGCTGGAAGCCAATCATTTCCAGTTCGGGGCATTGCCCTTTCATCTCACCACAGACCCCCGTGGTGTTTACTAAATGAATGGTAGTGCTAGCACTGTATTTCAGACTGCAGGGGTTCCAGTTGGTTCCTTAGTTAGATGATTGGCTCCTTATCACAACAACCAAGGACCTGCCAGTCCAGTGCAAGTAGTTCTTGTTGCAACCAGCCCTACAGTTGGGGATTACAGTCAGTCATGCAAAGAGTCAGCTGCTACTGATGCACCAAATAAAATTATTGGATGCCACCAGGATTGCCAAACTTGAGACCTCCAAAGTATTGTCCCTCCATCAGGTAGCTTCAGAGGTTATTCACCACCCTTATTCCCAGCAAGACTTTTCCTTAGACTTTTAGGGTTGATGGCAATTTTGATAACTGTTGTACCTCAAGCAAGGTACTACATAAGAATTCTGCAATGCACTCTTTTTGTTCAGTGGTCTCTGATGTCACACCCACTGCATGCACCAGTACACTTCACATCAATATGTAGGAAAAACATCAGTCGCTGGTTGACCTCCCAATAGTGTCAAAGGGTTGCCCTATTTCGCCACCACCTCCAGTATCCATGGTGACTATGGGCAATTCCCTGCTTGGTTAAGAGGTGGCATTTCAAAGGGAAGACAGTTCAGGGTTCTTGGTTGGAGGCAGAGGCCAGTTTTTACATCAATGTCTTGGAGATGATGGCAGTTCTCCTAGTGATGCAGGCTTTTCAGGACTCCATCCATGAGAGAATGATCTCTCTTCAGATGGACAGCATGGTGGTGGTCTGGTATGTCAACAAATAGGAAGGAACCCGATTATATTCACTTTGCCAGGATACCATGGAAGTGTGGCAGTGGGCGATGTCTTCCGCTCACATCCCCATTGCATCACACATACCAGGGATTTCCAGTGTTCTGGCACACAAGCTAAGCAGGTCCATTCTCCTGCTTCATGAGCGGTCCCTCAAACAGTGGCAATACTGATTTACTATCATTGTGGTCAATCTTGCTGCAGTCTTTTTGCTGCATACCTAAACAACTGCAGCAGTTACTTTGTCCTGATCCCTCCACAGGGTCAAGCACAGAGGGATGCTGTAGTCCAAGTTTTTCCAAGAATTCCAAAATGGATGGCAGAGGAGCTCAGGAGGGGTCTACCCCTCTAGAGGAAGCCAAACACTAAATCTTTTCCACATAGTAAGACAAACTTTTCTAGTGTGTGGTTTCTGCTCCAGTGATTCTCATACTGTCTTCTTCTCAGAAACCAAACACTAGAAAAGTTTATCTTACTATGTGGAAAACATTTAGTGTTTGGCTTCCTCTAGAGGGTTAGACCCCTCCTGATCCCCTCTGCCATCCATTTTGGACTTCTTAGCAGAACGTTTTTACAAAGGATCTAGTTCTCAGGCATCAAGGTGCAACTAACAACCATTTCCAATTTTTACACAGGGAAAAATCAGACTTACATTACTTCTATAAAGATTTCAAAAGCCTGTCTGAGGGGGACCTTCATGTTACACCCACCAATCGAGGACCTGGCTCCCCCCTGGGATATTACTATCATGCTACAGGTTGTAACAAAAGCTTCATTCGAACATGCCTCTGTGGTAGATTACAAATATCTGTCTTGGAAATCTCTTTTCTTGGTTGCAGTCACCGCCACAAGGAGAATCTCTGAGTTGCAGATCTTATCAAGTAAGCCTCCATATTTGTTTTTTCATCAGGACAGACTGTGTCAATAAGAACGAATACTAATTTTCTACCAAATGTTGCCTTTGAAGTAAACTTTAATCAAACTATCAATTTGCTAGAATTCTTTCCAAAGTTTTCTAACAAAGTAGAACATATTTTACACTTGTTAGACTTTTATTGATAACTAAGGTTTTATTTGCACAGGACAAAATATATCAGAAAATCTGATCAGCTTTTCATTGCCTTCTCTAAAGCTGAGTTTGATCAAGCAATACTCAAAGTTACTCTGTCCAGGTGGCTTTCTGATTGTATAACCTATGTATACAAAAAGTTGGCTTTGACTTTGCATGGCAAACCAAATGCTCATTCTATGAGGGCGATATCTGGTTCCACTGCTCTGCTGGGTAGAGTGCCTGTCGAGATTTGTGCTGCAACTACTTGATCTAGTCTCCACACCTTTGTATCCCAATACAAGCTGCAGTCCAAACCTTTGTATCACACTGCAGTCTGCTGTCCCACACCTTTGTATCACGCTACAAGCTGCTGTCAACACCTTTGTATCACACTACAATCTGCTGTCCATACCTCTGTATCACACTGCATTCTTATGTCCCACACCTTTGTATCACACTGCAAGCTGCGGTCCACACCTTTGTATTACACTGCAATCTGCTGTCCCCGCCTCTGTACCACACTGCAATCCTCTGTCCCACACCTTTGTACCACACTACAAGCTGCTGTCCACACCTTTGCATCATACTACAAGCTACTGTCCACACTTTTGTATCACTGTACAAGCTGCAGTCCACATCTCCATATCACACTACAATGCGCTGTCCGCACCTCTGTACCACACTGCAATCTTCTGTCCCACACCTTTGTATCACACTACAAGCTGCTGTCCATGTCTTTGTATTACACGACAAGCTACTGTCCACACTTTTGTATCATTCTACAAGCTGCAGTCCACATCTCTGTATCACACTACAATGTGCTGTCCACACCTTTGTTTTCATTACAAGCTCCTGTCCACACCTTTGTATCACACTACAAGCTGCTGTCCACACCTTTGTTTTCATTACAAGCTACTGTCCACACCTTTGTAAAACACTACAATGTGCTGTCCCACATATTTGTATCACACTACATACTGCTGTCCACACCTCTGTATCACATTACAATGTGCTGTCCACACCTCTGTATCACACTACAATCTGCTGTTCTCACTTTTGTATCACACTGTAATCTGCTGTACATACCTTTGTATCACATTAGAAGCTGCATTCCACATGTTTGTATCACACAAGTTGCTGTCCACACCTTTGTTTCACATTACAAGCTGCTGTCTACACCTTTGTATCACATAACAATGTAGTATCTCACATCTTTGTATCACACTACAAGCTGATATCTATATATTTTTATCACACTGCAATGTGCTGTCCCACACCTTTGATTCAGGCTACAAGCTGCTGTCCACACCTTTGTATCACACTACAATGTGCTGCCCCACACCTTTGTATCACACTACAACTTGCTGTCCCACACCTTTGTATCACATTACAAGCTGCTGCCCACACCTTTGTATCACATTAAAAGCTGCAGTCCACACCTTTGTGTCACACTACAAGCTATTGTCCACAACTTTGTGTCACACTACAGTCTGCTGTCCCATACCTTTGTATCACACTATAAGCTGCAGTTCACACCGTCTTGTCACACTACAAGCTGCTGTCCCACACCTTTGTATCACACGACAAGCTGCAGTCCACACCTTTGTGTCATACTACAAGCTAAAGTCCACACCTTTGAATTACACTACAGTCTGCTGTCCTACACCTTTGTGTCACACTACAATGTGCTGTGCCACATCTTTGTGTCACACTACAAGCTGCAGTCCACACCTTTGTGTCACACTACAAGCTACTGTCCACACCTTTGTATCACACTACAGTCTGCTGTCCCACACCTTTGTATCACACCACAATGTGGTATCCAACACCTTTGTATCACACAACAAGCTGCTGTCCACACCTTTGTATCACACTACAATCTGCTGTCCCACACCTTTGTATCACACCACAATGTGGTATCCAACACCTTTGTATCACACTACAAGCTGCTGTCCACACCTTTGTATCACACTACAAGCTACTGTCCACACCTTTGTATCACACTACAGTCTGCTGTCCCACACCTTTGTGTCACACTACATTATGCCGTCCCATACCTTTGTGTCACACTACAAGCTACAGTCCACACCTTTGTATTACACTACAGTCTGCTGTCCAGACTTTTGTTTGACACTGCAATCTGCTGTCCCACACCTTTGTATCACACCACAGTGTGGTATCCAACACCTTTGTATCATACTACAAGCTGCTGCCCACACCTTTGTATCACACTACAAGCTGCTGTCCACACCTTTGTATCATACTACAAGCTGCTGCCCACACCTTTGTATCACACACCAGTCTACTGTCCCACACATTTGTGTTACACTGCAATGTGCTGTCCCACACCTTTGTATCACACTACAAGCTGCAGTCCACACCTTTGTGTCATACTAAAAGCTACTTTCCACACCTTTGTATCACACTGCAGTCTGCTGTCCCACTCCTTTGCATCACACTACAGTGTGCTGTCCCACACCTTTGTGTCATACTAGAAACTGCAGTCCACACCTTTGTGTCACACTACAAGCTACTGCCCACACCTTTGTATTACACTACAGTCTGCTGTCCACAGCTTTGTATCACACTACTATCTGCTGTCCACACCTTTATGTCACACTACAGTATGCTGCCCATACCTTTGTGTCACACTACAAGCTACAGGCCACACCTTTGTATTACACTACAGTCCGCTGTCCATACCTTTGTATCACACTACTATCTGCTGTCCACACCTTTGTGTCACACTACAAGCTACTGTCCACACCTTTGTATTACACTACAGTCTGCTGTCCACACCTTTGTATCACACTACTATCTGCTGTCCACACCTTTGTTTCACACTACAATCTGCTGTCCCACACCTTTGTATCACACTACAAGCTGCTGCCCACACCTTTGTATCACATTACAAGCTGCAGTCCACACCTTTGTATTATACTACAGTCTGCTGTCACACACCTTTGTGTCACACTACAATGTGCTGTCCCACACCTTTCTATCACACTACAAACTGCAGTCCACACCTTTGTGTCACACTACAAGCTACTGTCCACACCTTTGTATCACACTACAGTTTGCTGTCCCACACCTTTGTGTCACACTACAATATGCTGTCCCATACCTTTGTATCCCACTACAAACTACAAGCCACACCTTTGTATTACACTATAGTCTGCTGTCCACACCTTTGTATTACACTACTATCTGCTGTCCACACCTTTGTTTCACACTGCAATCTGCTGTCCCACACCTTTGTATCATACTACAATTTGGTATCCCACACCATTGTATCACACTACAAGCTGCAATCCACACCTTTGTATCACACTACAGTGTGCTGTCCCACACCTTTGTATCACGCTATAAGCTTCTGCCTACACCTTTGTATCACTTTAAAAGCTCATTCCACACGTATCACACAAGTTGCTGTCCACATATTTGTTTCACATTACAAGCTGCTGTTTATACCTATGCACACACAACAGTGTTGTGTCCCACACCTTTGTATCACACTGCAAGCTCCTTTCTACATCTTTTTAGCACACTACAATGTGCTGTCCCACACCTTTGTATCACACTACAAGCTGCTGTCCACACCTTTATATCACATTACAAGCTGCAGTCCACACCTTCTTGTCACACTACAAGTTACTGTCCACACCTTTGTATCACACTACAGTCTGCTGTCCCACACCTTTGTGTTACACTGCAATGTGCTGTCCCACACCTTTGTATCACACTACAAGCTGCAGTCCACACCTTTGTGTCATACTACAAGCTACTGTCCACACCTTTGTATCAAACTACGGTCTGCTGTCCCACACCTTTGCGTCACACTACAATGTGCTGTCCCACACCTTTGTGTCATACTAGAAGCTGCATTTCACACCTTTGTGTCACACTACAAGCTACTGTCCACACCTTTGTATCACACTGCAGTCTGCTGTCCCACACCTTCGTGTCACACTACAGTATGCTGTCCCATACCTTTGTGTCACACTACAAGCTACAGGCCACACCTTTGTATTACACTACAGTCTGCTGTCCACACCTTTGTATCACACTACTATCTGCTGTCCACACCTTTGTTTCACACTGCAATCTGCTGTCCAAACCTTTGTTTCACACTGCAATCTTCTGTCCCACACCTTTGTATCACACTACAATGTGGTACCCCACACCTTTGTATCACACTACAAGCTGCTGCCCACACCTTTGTATCACATTACAAGCTGCAGTCCACACCTTTATGTCATACTACAAGCTACTGTCCACACCTTTGTATCACACTACAGTCTGCTGTTGCACACCTTTGTGTCACACTACAATGTGCTGCCCCACACCTTTGTATCACACTACAAACTGCAGTCCACACCTTTGTGTCACACTACAAGCTACTGTCCACACCTTTGTATCACACTACAGTCTGCTGTCCCACACCTTTGTGTCACACTACAGTATGCTGTTCCATACCTTTGTGTCTCACAAGTTACAGGCCACACCTTTGTATTACACTACAGTCTGCTGTCCACACCTTTGTATCACACTACTATCCGCTGTCCACACCTTTGTTTCACACTGCAATCTCCATTGTATCACACTACAAGCTGCACTCCACACCTTTTATCACACTACAATGTGCTGCCCTACACCTTTGTATCACACTATAAGCTGCTGCCCACACCTTTGTATCACTTTAAAAGCTCATTCCACACGTATCACACAAGTTGCTGTCCACACATTTGTTTCATATTACAAGCTGCTGTTTATACCTATGTATCACACAACAATGTGGTCTCCCACACCTTTGTATCACACTACAAGCTCCTTTCTACATCTTTTTAGCACACTACAGTGTGCTGTCCACACCTTTATATCACACTACAAGCTGCAGTCCACACCTTCGTGTCACACTACACGCTACTGTCTACACCTTTGTATCACACTACAGCCTGTTGTCCCACACCTTTGTGTCACACAACATTCTGATGTACCACACCTTTGTGTCACACTACAAACTACTGTTCACACCTTTGTATCTCACTGCAGTCTGCTGTCCACATCTTTGTATCACACTGCTATCTGCTATCTACACCATTGTTTCACACTACAAGCTGCTGTCCCACAACTTTGTATCACACTACAGTGTGGTGTCCCACTTCTTTGTATCACACTACAAGCTGCTGTCCAAACCTTTGTATCATGCTACAATGTGCTGTCCCACACCTTTGTGTCACACTACAACTTGCGTTCCTGCATCTCTGTATCACACTACAACCTGCTTCCCACACCTTTATATCACATTAGAAGCTGCCTTCCACACATTTGTATCACACAACTTGCTGTCCATGCCTTTGTTTCACATTACAAGCTGCTGTCTACAGCTTTTTATCACACTACAATGTGCTGTCCCACATCTTTGTATCACAATACAAGCTGCAGCCCACACCTTTGTGTCACAGTACAAGCTACTGTCCACACCTTTGTATCACACTACAGTCTGCTATCCCACACCTTTGTGTCACATACCAGTGTGCTGTCCCACACCTTTGTGTCACACTACAAGCTACCGCCACACCTTTGTATCACACTACAGTCTGCTGTCCACACCTTTGTAGCACACTACTATCTGCTGTCCACACCTTTGTTTCACACTACAAGCTGCTGTCCACACCTTTGTATCGCACTGCAATGTGCTGTCCCACACCTTTGTATCACACTACAACTTGCTGTCCTACATCTTTGTATCACACTGCAACCTGCTGCCCACACCTTTGTCTCACATTAGAAGCTGCATTCCACACATTTGTATCACGCAAGTTGCTGCCCATATCTTTGTTTCACATTACAAGCTGCCATCTACACCTTTTTATCACACTACAGTGTGCTGTCCCCACACCTTTGTGTCAGACTACAAGCTACCGCCACACCTTTGTATCACACTACAGTCTGCTATCCCACACCTTTGTGTCACATAACAGTGTGCTGTCCCACACCTTTGTATCACACTACTATCTGCTGTCCATACATTTGTTTCACATTACAAGCTGCTGTCTACACTTTTTTATCATGCTACAATGTGTGGTCCCACATCTTTGTATCACACTACAAGCTGCTGTCCACAACTTTGTATCATGCTACAAGCTGCAGTCCACACCTTTGTGTCACACTACAAGCTACTGTCCACACCTTTGTATCACAGTACAGTCTGCTGTCCCACACCTTTGCATCACACTACAAGCTGCTGTCCACACCTTTGTATCATGCTACAAGCTGCAGTCCACACCTTTGTGCCACACTACAAGCTACTGTCCACACCTTTGTATCACAGTATAGTCTGCTGTCCCACACCTTTGTATCACACTACAGTCTGCTGTCCCACACCTTTGTATCACACTACAGTCTGCTGTCCCACACCTTTATATCACACTACAGTATGCTGTCCCATACCTTTGTATCAGACTACAAGCTGTTGGTGACACCTTTGTATCACACTACAGTCTGCTGTCCCACACTTTTGTATCACATTACAAGCTGTTGGTGACACCTTTGTATCACACTACAAGCTGTTGGTGACACCTTTGTATCACACTACAGTCTGCTGTCCCACACCTTTGTATCACACGACAAGCTGTTGGTGACACCTTTGTATCCCACTACAAGCTGTTGGTGACACCTTTGTGTCACACTACAAGCTGTTGGTGACACCTTTGTGTTACACTACAAGCTGTTGGTGACACCTTTGTATCACACTACAAGCTGTTGGTGACACCTTTGTGTCACACTACAAGCTGTTGGTGACACTTTTGTATCACACTACAAGCTGTTGGTGACACCTTTGTATCACACTACAAGCTGTTGGTGACACCTTTGTGTCACACTACAAGCTGTTGGTGACACCTTTGTGTCACATTACAAGCTGTTGGTGACACCTTTGTGTCACACTACAAGCTGCTGGTGACACCTTTGTATCACACTACAAGCTGTTGGTGACACCTTTGTGTCACACTACAAGCTGTTGGTGACACCTTTGTATCACACTACAAGCTGTTGGTGACACCTTTGTATCACACTACAAGCTGTTGGTGACACCTTTGTATCCCACTACAAGCTGTTGGTGACACCTTTGTGTCACACTACAAGCTGTTGGTGACACCTTTGTGTCACACTACAAGCTGTTGGTGACACCTTTGTATCACACTACAAGCTGTTGGTGACACCTTTGTGTCACACTGCAAGCTGTTGGTGACACCTTTGTATCCCACTACAAGCTGTTGGTGACACCTTTGTATCACACTACAAGCTGTTGGTGACACCTTTGTGTCACACTACAAGCTGTTGGTGACACCTTTGTGTCACATTACAAGCTGTTGGTGACACCTTTGTATCACACTACAAGCTGCTGGTGACACCTTTGTATCACACTACAAGCTGTTGGTGACACCTTTGTGTCACACTACAAGTTGTTGGTGACACCTTTGTATCACACTACAAGCTGTTGGTGACACCTTTGTGTCACACTGTACCCCTTGCATCTTGTAGTTCCACCATTCTTAGGAATATCCTTCCCTGATTCTACCCGAGTGTTTTAGTAGCTTGGGAATCTGTCCCAAAGGTTGAACTGGAAGAAAAGAGACATCAGATATAAAAGTTGGGAACTTACCATAATGCTAGGTCTGTTTTGTCTTGTTTTCATGTAGTTCAGCATCCCTTCCTCTGTCCCATAGTAGTTCAGCATCCCTTCGTCCATCCCATAGTAGTTCAGCATCCCTTCGTCCATCCCACAGCTGAAATTGTCATTTTTTAGAGTCTAGTCAAATGGTTAGACTTTACCAGGCCCTTGTCTTTGAACAGCCTTTTTTGCCTTCTTTCAGTTTCCCCTATTTCTACTTCATGTTTCGTAAGCCTGTATACATTTTATGGGATAACGTCTTATGTTTATAGGCAGGCAGACTCATTCTAAGACAATCTGGGAACTGAGGGAATTATGGGTAGAGGAGGATTCCGTGCTTGGATTCAAGCTACTGTAAAAGCGCTGAGGTTAGATCCATTCGGATCCGATAACCCAAAGGTTGAACTAGACAAAAACAAGACAACACAGATGTAGCAGTATGATAAGTACATAGCTTTTGTTTATGATTTGCTGTTGCAAGGAACTCCCTTGAATATTTAGTATTATGCTAAGTATCGTGCATGACTGTACATTCACTGCTCACTGGGCATTATCACTGTAGCTCCTCGTTGTAGCCATCGGCCACAATAGGCCTTGACAGTAATCCAGTGAGCTCGCTTCCACTGTAAGCACTGCTTCATTCGTCTTCTTTGCTTCTTAGCTCTTCTTTCTGTAGGATGTATCAGTGAATTTGTTTTGAACTTAGAGTGATTTTTTTTTCCCATGGGAGATACTGTGGAACATTTTTCTGTGGTAGGCACTGTGATCTCAGTGATTGTCTTCATGTAACTTATGCTCTTGTATAACTGCATTGACTTATACTGATATATAAATGCATTGGCTTATGCTGTTGTATAGCTGGACTGATTTATACTGTACAACTGCACTGACTTATCCTGTATAACTGCAGTGACATATGTTGTATAACTGCAGTGAAGTATGTTGTATAACTGCACTGACTTAAGTTGTATAACTGCATTGACTTATGTTGTATAACTGCAGTGACATATGTTGTATAACTGCACTGACTTAAGCTGTATAACTGCAGTGACTTATGTTGTATAGCTGCAGTGACTTATGTTGTATAACTGCACTGACTTATGTATAACTGCATTGACTTATGCTGTATAACCTCACTGCCTTATGCTGTATAACTGCAGTGACCTAGGCTGTATAATTGCAGTGACTTATGCTGTATAGCTGCAGTGACTTATGCTGTATAACCGCACTGACTTATGTTGTAGAGCTGCAGTGACTTATGTTTTATAACTGCACTGACTTAAGCTGTGTAACTGCACTGACTTATGCTGTATAACCACAGTGACTTATGCTGTATAGCTGCAGTGACTTATGCTGTATAACCGCACTGACTTATGTTGTAGAGCTGCAGTGACTTATGTTGTATAACTGTATTGATTTGTACTGTATAGCCAGACTGACTTAGGCTGTATAACTGCACTAACTTATGTATTGTAACTGCACTGACATATGCTGTTTGCACTGACTTATGCTGTACAACTGCATTGACTTATGCTGATGTTTCACTGTACTGACTTATGCTGTTTGCACTGACTTACACTGTATAACCGCACTGACTTAAGCTGTATAGCTGCACTGACTTATGTTGTATAACCGCACTGACTTATGCTGTATAACCACACTGACTTATGTTGTATAGCTTCACTGACTTATGCTGTATAACTGCACTGACTTAAGCTGTAGAGCTGCACTGACTTAAGCTGTATAACCGGACTGACTTATGCTGTATAACTGCAGAGATTTATGCTGTATAATTTTAGTGACTTATGCTGTATAACTGCACTGCCTTATGCTGTAGAACTGCAGTGCTTTATGTTGTATAACTGCCCTGACGTAAGCTGTATAACTGCACTGACTTATACTGTATAACCGCACTGACTTAAGCTGTATAACCACACTGACTTATGCTGATGTATAACTCCACTGATTTATGCTGTATAAACACTCAGACTTAACCTTTATAACCACACTGACTTATGTTGTATAACTGCACTGACTTATGCTGTATAACTGCACTAACTTATGCTGTATAACTGCACTAACTTTAACTGTATAAACGCACTGACTTAAGCTGTATAACTGCAGTGATTTATGCTGTATAATTTTAGTGACTTATGCTGTATAACTTTACTGACTTATGCTGTAGAGCTGCAATGATTTATGCTGTATAACCACTCTGACTTAAGTTGTATAACTGCACTGACTTATGCTGTTTAACCACACTGACTTACGCTGTATAACTTATGAGATTTTTGCTGTATAACCACCCTGACTTAAGCTGTATAACTGCACTGACATGCTGTATAACTGCAATGACGTATGCTGTATAAATGCACTGACATGCTGTTTAACTGCAGTGACTTATGCTGATATATAATTGTAATGGTAGCCTTGCAGTTCTGGGATTTAAACTCTACTTTTTCTTTTCTGTTTTTCAGCAAAAAGAAAAGAAATACATGCTACCTTTGGACAATCTGAAAGTACGAGATGTTGAAAAAAGTTTCATGTCCAGTAAACACGTGTTTGCTCTATTTAACACGGAGCAGAGGTAAGGAACTCTCCGACAGAAGGATCACATCAAGTCGACTCTGTAGTCTTCCTGAAGTAAATGAACTCTCTGTGTATGTACCAGTTTATAAAATGATACCTGAATATCTCTGCATTTTAACTGAGGTGTTATAATGCCTAGTTTGGTGAGTTTATCAATAATTCCTGAGTGAAGAATGGTATCAAAGGCCTTGGCCAGATCGAGGTAGGCTGTATGAACTGCCTTATTTTCATCCACAGCTCTGAGGAGTGCTTCCAGCGAGTACATCTTGAGATTTAGACTTCTAGCGTTGAGCAACATGACCCTCAGATTGCATTTATTTATAGCTGTTATGGTGGTAATTCAGTGTTTGGAACTCCACCTAAAAAAGGCACTATAGCGGTAGCAAGAGCCTTAGCCAGTACCCAGAAACCCAGAGGTGACAGATGCAGGTCATCTCTGGCAAAGCATCGAGGTCTGTCAGTCATGTCATTCCAAGCAGACCAATACTGAATCCCCTTAGAATGACACCAGAAACTTAGCTAGTTATTGAAGTCAATCATTTTCTGTTTGTACTGCGGCATCATTCTGGGTGACAGCTGGATGCTGCTCAGGGCTACGGTCATACCTGCCTGGGCCACAACTTTCGAGAGCTCCACCTTGTCTCTTTTCACGTAGTCCAGGGAGGTGCATCTCAGGTTATTCACACCCACATGGACAATGACAGAGTCATACTTGTACTTGATGTGGAGTGACCTGAGTACGTGTGTTATGTGTCGGATTCTGGTACCTGATCGACAGCTGACTGTTACTTTCTCCTTATTCAACCTAGTGAGTGTAGTGGGACATCAGTGTGCCTCACTATTGAGCCACCTATGATTATTGTATTGGGCAAGCTGTTTTGCCTTAGGGGCCTAGGTTGAGTGGCACACTGTCTAGGTGAGCTATGTGTCTTGTGGTTTATGCTGTGTTGTTGTGGTCAAGTGCGTTTCTGCCTTGGAGGTCTCTGCTGTTTAGGTATATTTCTATTGAGAGCCTCCACAAAGATGGGTGTGTGGTTTGTGTTTTTATGTGAGGGCTGTGATGGTGGGTGTTCTGAAGGGCTATGTGTTTCATGTGGTGTGGTGCAGCTGTTGACCTTCTCCTCTTGATCAGCTATTCTGGTCTTGGCTGGAGAGTGCATGGCTTCCAATTTGGAGATATAAGCACATCTCTCACAAGTCTAAGTGCTGGGAAGTAAGAGGAGAGCGTTGTCTGTGTACATGAGGCAGTTGCCACACTGCCTCAGAATGCCCAAGTTCACCAGGTTAATAGGAAAATGCACAGGAAACTGGCCGTTAGACATGCCAGGAGGGATGGTCATCATTACTAAGTACTGGAGCTGTTTCCTTATAGGACGTCTAGTGGTGATGACACTTGTGTGCTACAATAACTGCTACAAAAAGCCTGATGAAGTGCTAGGTAAATAAGACAAAGTACAAGAGAGAATAGATCTAACAAGATCTTAAGGGAAAATTGACAGTGCAAGGCTTGTGCATAATAGCACTGAGAGGGTGCTTAACAGAAACTTGTTAGGCACCCTTCTGATATCAGGAAAGGTGCTTAACAAGCTTTTTTTTCTCTTGTTTTGCAGTGTAATCACAGAGATATATGCACTGCAAATAAATATTAATGTAAACCACATGTCGTAAAACCTCCTATAACATTAATAGTCTTATTTTTAGTAAACCATTCAATAAGCCATGGTCTTATAGTAGTATTAAAAAGCAGTGTCATTTCAGTTCCTTGGCCTCCAGTAAATTATATAGGTCTCTACTTTTACCATCCATCCATCCTCAACCCCTTTTCCATTTTTGCACATGTGGTCAGGGTGTCACTTCAATAGTGACAGTCATCTCGAGCCAAGGTTTACACTGCCAGGTGACTAGCCCTGCCATGGTATTTCATCCGTACAACTCACTCTCACACATACTCACACCTACAGCCAATTTAAAGTGTCCGGTCCACCTACTGCATGTCTTTGGAATGTGGGAGGAAACCAAAGCACCTGGAGAAAACCACGCAAACACAGGGAGGACATGCAGACTCCGGACAGAAGGCACCACAGCTGAGAATTGAACCAGTGAACCTCTTGCTGTGAGGTGACAATGCTAACCTCTGCACTATGACCACGGCGATGTTCAAGTGTATTATTCACCTTCCATTTTTAATAACATCTATGTTCGTGTATCTAATGAGAAAGCTTTCTCGTGGTTTTGTCTACATAAAAACAACTGCAGCTTAAACACAATGCAATATAAATCACCCCCATTATGTGATAAAATAATCTTTTGCCTTAAATTTAAAACCCGGATATGGACATTAAATATAAGAACCTGTTTGGATAAATATACATCATCTGCTGTCTCCACAATGGTAAGTCCCTTTATACATGGATATATTTTTAGTGTATGTAAACTTTGCTAAGGTTCTTAGTGAATGTCTGATGTCTTCTAACTACTGGGAAAAGCCCAATACAAGGGAATTACAAAGAAGTACAGGAGGAGCTGGCTGGCTTTTAAGCATTCTCAACATCTGAAGCTTTATCTGCCAGTGAAAGAAGTGCAGTAAATTTCATCAAAAAATCCTGTTTGGCATCTACATTTCTGAAGTAAAGTCTAATACCAAACAGCTCTGGCTGACTAAGTTTGCAGATGACTGCAGGATAGGAGCAGTCATTGAATCCTCAAACAACTTAGCCACCCTGCAGGAAGGTTTGCCCTAAATAAATAACTGGTGCCAAAATCATGGACTGAAATGAAATGCCAAAAATGCATTATTGTATCGTTTGGGAAGTCATCTACCCTGGGGAACTACTACATTCACAACACAAGAGTTGACCCAGTTGCTCGGGATTTAGTATCTTATGTGGACAGTGACCTAATTATTGACCAACACGTGTCCTTGTTGCAAGAAGGCCCTTCTGTATTGCCCAGCTTATAAACAAAGGAATTGTAAGTGGCTCTAGAAATGTCATTGCACTCACTTTACTTCGCCCTCTTTAGGCCAGTCGAATGTAATGAATGCCCCTTTTGGAATGTATCTGTCCATAATCTTGCAGCAACTGGAATGTCCACAGAGAAACCTTATGAAAAGGGTACAAAACCTAAACATTATGTCCTACATGGACATGACTCAAAGCCCTTTCACTATACTCAGTATCCTAAAGACTGCTAAGTGGTGTTGTGTATCTGGAATACAAGGCATCCTGTGATCCATTACTGATGGATTTACTGCACATCAGGAAGTCAAATGGCATCAGAAACACTCAGTCTAGACATCTAAATCTCTTCTGCAGCATCAACAGAACAATTTGGAAGGACAGGTATATCTTGCAGAGGATACCGCTGCTATGGAACAGACTCCCCATCTACATAAAACAAAGTTTATCGCTGTCCATATTCAAGCACAACTTAGATCTACAGATGGGCAACAGAGAAGTTACCCCAGGACTGCCCCCTGTACTACTAATGTATAGAGGCAGCTCCTAAATGCTTTATCCCATGCATGGGTCCCCTCAGATTATCGATGGTATGATCTCGGTTACTCTGATTAGGGGTAATATGTAATTATCGACCATGGAGTGGGTAAGTCCAAGCTATAAACAAATGGGATAGGTTATTTTAAGCACAAAAAAGGGAAATTGTTTAGGCTTAAAATGGCCTGCAAGGGAAGCTAGCCTAGTATTTCTTGTGAACCTATAAGTAAATCAAAATTTGAAAACCAAGGGTAAACAGAAGTTGGTGCCTTTTTTTATAAAGATGTTTATTAAATTCACACCATATAAATAATGACACAGAAATACATATAGTTATAAAACTGATGAAAGTATTTTAATTTATTTATTTAACATTTGTTTATCGGGGAAGTCTGACTGGGCGCATTTGTCCATTTATTCTTTTCATGTGGTATACATAATGTTGTCTTTTTAACATTTATAATTCATTCCAAGATTATATAAATTGCTCAGTTTCTGCTTTCCCTTAACCCTCACGCCTCCTCCTGAACATTATTTTGCATGTATTGTTCCCATAAATTCCATTTACTTCCATGTAATTTGCTCTTTCATTTTTCTAAGGAGCCTGCCTCCAATTCTTTTATTTTCTTCTTACGATATTCAGTACTTCAGTTACAGCTGGTTTCGAGTTTGATCTCCATTTTGTAGTAATTACAGTTTTGGCAGCCAGTAACATTAAACATAGTGAGGCCTTACTATATCTAGGCAGTTCAGATCCTGTGTTCCAACTCAAAAGAAGTATTTGCTTAGTTACAGCCACCCCCCCCCAACATTTCTGAGAAATCACTCTCTAGAGAATTTTTAAACATGCCAGTGAATTACTTTCTCAAACATGTTTCCAATTACCTTTCTCTTTTCATTCACACCTTTAGCATTTGCTATCTACCCGAGGAAAAATAGCTGAAGTTTGCTTGGGATATAAAAATACCTATGCAAATGCTTCCATGCAAAAATTGTAAACCTTCAAGAAGTCGATGTCTTCTTCTCAGGAAACTGGTGCTCTACAGATGAAGAAAGTATCAATCCCATTTGCAGAAGTTTTGTGAAAATGTCACTAGTGTACAACACGATGAGGGGTTATAGGTCCAAGGAGATATAAAGGACTAGTGTACAACATGATGAGGGGTTATAGGTCCAAGGGGATATAAAGGACTAGTGTACAACATGATGAGGGGTTATAGGTCCATGGGGATATAAAGGACTAGTGTACAACATGATGAGGGGTTATAGGTCCATGGGGATATAAAGGAGAGAGGGAAAATGTCACTAGTGTACAACATGATGAGGGGTTATAGAGGTCCAAGGGGATATAAAGGACTAGTGTACAACATGATGACGGGTTATAGGTCCATGGGGATATAAAGGAGAGAGGGAAAATGACACTAGTGTACAACATGATGAGGGGTTATAGGTCCATGGGGATATAAAGGACTAGTGTACAACATGATGAGGAGTTATAGGTCCATGGGGATATAAAGGACTAGTGTACAACATGATGAGGGGTTATAGGTCCAAGGAGATATAAAGGACTAGTGTACAACATGATGAGGGGTTATAAGTCCAAGGAGATATAAAGGACTAGTGTACAACATGATGAGGGGTTATAGGTCCGTGGGGATATAAAGGACTAGTGTACAACATGATGAGGGGTTATAGGTCCAAGGAGATATAAAGGACTAGTGTACAACATGATGAGGGATTATAGGTCCATGGGGATATAAAGGAGAGAGGGAAAATGTCACTAGTGTACAACATGATGAGGGGTTATAGGTCCAAGGGGATATAAAGGACTAGTGTACAACATGATGAGGGGTTATAGGTCCATGGGGATATAAAGGACTAGTGTACAACATGATGAGGGGTTATAGGTCCATGGGGATATAAAGGACTAGTGTACTACATGATGAGGGGATATAGGTCCAAGGGGATATAAAGGACTAGTGTACAACATGATGAGGGGTTATAGGTCCATGGGGATATAAAGGACTAGTGTACAACATGATGAGGGGTTATAGGTCCAGGGAGATATAAAGGACTAGTGTACAACATGATGAGGGGTTATAGATCCATGGAGATATAAAGGACTAGTGTACAACATGATGAGGGGTTATAGGTCCAAAGAGATATAAAGGACTAGTGTACAACATGATGAGGGGTTATAGGTCCAAGGAGATATAAAGGACTAGTGTACAACATGATGAGGGGTTATAGGTCCATGGGGATATAAAGGAGAGAGGGAAAATGTCACTAGTGTACAACATGATGAGGGGTTATAGGTCCAAAGAGATATAAAGGACTAGTGTACAACATGATGAGGGGTTATAGGTCCAAAGAGATATAAAGGACTAGTGTACAACATGATGAGGGGTTATAGGTCCAAGGAGATATAAAGGACTAGTGTACAACATGATGAGGGGTTATAGGTCCATGGGGATATAAAGGAGAGAGGGAACATGTCACTAGTGTACAACATGATGAGGGGTTATAGGTCCAAGGAGATATAAAGGACTAGTGTACAACATGATGAGGGGTTATAGGTCTATGGGGATATAAAGGACTAGTGTACAACATGATGAGGGGTTATAGGTCTGTGGGGATATAAAGGACTAGTGTACAACATGATGAGGGGTTATAGGTCCAAGGGGATATAAAGGGCTAGTGTACAACATGATGAGGGGTTATAGGTCCATGGGGATATAAAGGAGAGAGGGAAAATGTCACTAGTGTACAACATGATGAGGGGTTATAGGTCCATGGGGATATAAAGGACTAGTGTACAACATGATGAGGGGTTATAGGTCCATGGGGATATAAAGGAGAGAGGGAAAATGTCACTAGTGTACAACATGATGAGGGGTTATAGTTCCAAGGAGATGTAAAGGACTAGTGTACAACATGATGAGGGGTTATAGTTCCAAGGAGATGTAAAGGACTAGTGTACAACATGATGAGAGGTTATAGGTCCAAGGGGATATAAAGGACTAGTGTACAACACGATGAGGGGTTATAGGTCCAAGGGGATATAAAGGAGAGAGGGAAAATGTCACTAGTGTACAACATGATGAGGGGTTATAAGTCCAAGGGGGTATAAAGGACTAGTGTACAACATGATGAGGGGTTATAGGTCCATGGGGATATAAAGGAGAGAGGGAAAATGTCACTAGTGTACAACATGATGAGGGGTTATAGGTCCAAGGGGATATAAAGGACTAGTGTACAACACGATGAGGGGTTATAGGTCCAAGGAGATATAAAGGAGAGAGGGAAAATGTCACTAGTGTACAACATGATGAGGGGTTATAAGTCCATGGGGATATAAAGGACTAGTGTACAAAATGATGAGGGGTTATGGGTCCATGGGGATATAAAGGAGAGAGGGAAAATGTCACTAGTGTACAACATGATGAGGGGTTATAGGTCCAAGGGGATATAAATGAGAGAGGGAAAATGGCTTTTAAATAGCAAACAAACAAATGAATAACCAAAAGAGAAAAAAATAGCAGGATAATAAAAGTATTTTTTCTAACATTGTATAGAAGTATATGTCCTTCAAGAACATAGTCTTGCTTGGTTTTGTGATGTTAAGGGAACTCATACGGTCATCTAGATGCATGTGGTGGCAGCAAAGCTGTAGTGCCTTCTGATGTACTAGGAAAAGAACCCTAGCCAGGTACTCTAAGAAGCAGGAGTGAGGCTTTGCTTTGGGGTGAAACTAGCTAACATTCATGTCCAGATGCCAAAGCTCAGTCTGTTTAAGTGGGGATTGTGTATGGCCTGACATGAGTGGACTGTTATTGTCTATTACCAGCTTGGACATTCTGGTAGGAACTGTACCAAACGGGGTTCTTTAACAGAAACTAATACTTATAAAGAGACTACCCTTTACTGCTGAGACCTTAGGTCCACTCATTTTGCATTTAACTGGCCAGTGTCACCCTCAGGTTTGAGCTGGGTGGGGAGATAAATATATACAATACTGGGGGAAGGATGTTGGGATTATAGAATTGCTGTGTATGTATGTATGAGGGAGTGTGAACTAAGTATCTTTTTCTCTATCAGTGTATTCTTTCAGCTAGGTGTAGTCATAATTGCTCACACCTTTCCATGTCCACATCTCCATCCTGCTGATGTGACCTTGTCAGTTCAATTCTCTGCTGCAATGAGACCTCGTACTGTTGTTTTTGCTACCATGTATGAGGCACTGAAGTTTTACTTTTGTGATCTTAATTCTAGTTAACACTTCCCTTCCAGTACAATGCCACTAACCAAAGAGTTCAGAGGCATGTTTGCACTTGCAGTTCAGAGTTAAGATACCTTTAAGGGTTAGGCACATGCATTATTAATGGTGCAAATATTTCATATTTTCATACCGGATCGGTCGAGGCCTGGGTTAACAACGACTGCCACCAGTATTGTTAGCCAACAGGGTGCTGCCGGAAATTGGGCTACTGTTGGCCGAAGGAGAAGAGGAGGGCGAAGGCATACCCGAAGGCAGGAAGAGAGGAGGAAGGTTAGGAGTGTAGCAGTGAGGGTAGGAACTTTGAATGTTGGCAGTATGACTGGTATAGGAAGAGAGCTAGCTGATATGATGGAGAGAAGGAAGGTTGATATATTGTGCGTGCAAGAGACCAGATGGAAGGGAAGTAAGGCCAGGTGTTTAGGAAATGGGTTCAAATTGTTCTATCATGGTGTGGATGGCAGGAGAAATGGGGTAGGGGTTATACTAAAGGAACAATATGCCAAGAGTGTTTTAGACATGAAGAGAGTGTTTGACAGAGTGATGTTTATGAAGCTCGAAATTGATGGTGTAATGATGAATGTTGTTAGTGCATATGCTCCACAAGTTGGGTGCGCGATGGATGAGAAAGAGAAATTTTGGAGTGAGTTGGATGAAGTTGTGGTGAGTGTACCCAAGGGTGAGAGACTAGTGATTGGAGTGGACTTTAATGGGTATGTGGGTGAAGTGAACAGAGGGAATGAGGAAGTGATGGGTAGGTATGGTGTTGAGAGGAATGCAGAAGGTCAGATGATTGTGGATTTTGCGAAAGGGATGGACATGGCTGTGGTGAATACGTATTTTAAGAAGAGGGAGGAGCATAGGGTGACATGCAAGAGTGGAGGAAGATGTACACAGGTGGATTATATCCTATGTAGGAGGGCCAGTCTGAAGGAGATTGGAGACTGTAAAGTGGTGGCAGGGGAAAGTGTAGTTAAGCAGCATAGAATGGTGGTCTGTAGGATGATGTTGGTGATCAAGAAGAGGCGGAGGAGTGTGAAAGGCAGTGCCAAGGATTAAATGGTGGAAGTTAAAAAAGGGTGATTGTGAAGTGGAGTTTAGGGGAGAGTTAAGACAGGCACTGGGAGGCAGTGGAGAGTTACCGAATAGCTGGGTAACTACAGCAGAACTAGTAAGGGAGACTGCTAGAAAGGTGCTTGGTGTGACATCTGGACAGAGGAAGGAGGACAAGGAGACCTGGTGGTGGAATGAGGAAGTACAGGAGAGTATACAGAGGAAGAGGCCAGCGAAGAAGAAGTGGGATTGTCAAAGAGATGAAGAAAGTAGACATGAGTATAAGGAGATGAGGCGCATGGCAAAGAAAGAGGTGGCGAAAGCTAAGGATAAGGCATATGGAGAGTTGTATGAGAGACTGGACACTAAAGAGGGAGAAAAGGACCTGTACCAATTGGCCAGACAGAGGGACAGAGCTAGGAAAGATGTGCAGCAAGTAAGGGTGATAAAGGATAGTGAGGGGAAAGATACTCACAAGAGAGGAGAGTGTGTTGAGTAGATGGAAAGAGTATTTTGAGATGCTGATGAATGAAGAGAATGAGAGAGAGAGAAGGTTGGATGATGTGGGGATAGTGAATCAGGAAGTGAAACAGATTAGCAAGGAGGAAGTAAGGATAGCTATGAAGAGGATGAAGAATGGAAAGGCTGTTGGCCCAGATGACATACCAGTGGAAGCATGGAGGTGCTTAGGAGAAATGGCAGTGGAATTTTTAATCAGATTGTTTAATGAAATTTTGGAAAGTCAGAGGATGCCTGAGGAGTGGAGAAAAAGTGTTTTGGTACCTATCTTTAAGAATAAGGGTGATGTGCAGAGCTGCAGTAACTACAGAGGGATACAATTGATCAGTCATAGCTTGAAGTTATGGGAAAGAGTAGTGGAAGCTAGGTTAAGAAGGGAGATGATGATTAGTGATCAGCAGTATGGTTTCATGCCAGGAAAGGGCACTACAGATGCAATGTTTGCACTGAGAGTGTTATTGGAGAAATAGAGAGAAGGTCAGAAGGAGTTGCATTGTGTCGTTGTAAAGCATATGACAGGGTGCCTAGAGAAGAGTAGTTGTATTGTATGAGGAAGTCAGGAGTGGCAGAGAAGTATGTAAGAGTGGTACAGGATATGTACGAGGGTAGTGTGACAGTGGTGAGGACAGCAGTGGGAGTGACAGATCCGTTTAAGGTGGAGGTGGGATTACATCAAGGATCAGCTCTGAATCCTTTCTTATTTGCAGTGGTGATGGACAGGTTGACAGATGAGATCAGATAGGAGGCCCCGTGGACTATGATGTTTGCAGATGACATTGTGATCTGTAGTGAGAGTAGGAATCAGGTTGAGGAGACTCTGGAGAGGTGGATATATGCTCTAGGGAGCAGAGGAATGAAGGTCAGCAGGGCTAAGACAGAATATATGTGTGTAAATGAGAGGGAGGGTAGAGGAATGGTGAGGATGCAGGGAGTAGAGTTGGTAAAGGTGGATGAGTTTAAGTACTTGGGATCAACAGTTCAGAGTAATGGTGAATGTGGAAGAGAGGTGAAGAAGAGAGTACAGGCAGGGTGGAATGGGTGGAGAAGAGTGTCAGGAGTGATTTGTGACAGACGGGTACCAGTAAGAGTGAAAGGGAAGGTATACAAGAGGGTAGTGAGACCAGCTATGTTATATGGGTTGGAGACAGTGGCACTGACAAAAAGGCAGGAGTCAGAGCTGGATGTTGCAGAGTTAAAGATATTAAGATTTGCACTGGGTGTGACTAGGATGGATAGGATTAGGAATCAGTATATTAGAGGGTCAGCTCATGTTGGACAGTTTGGAGACAAAGCAAGAGAGACGTGATTGCGTTGGTTTGGACATGTGCTGAGGAGGGATGATGGGAAAAGGATGCTAAGGATGGAGCTGCCAGGTAAGAGTAAAAGAGGAAGGCCTAAGATAAGGTTTATGGATGTGGTGAGAGAGGACATGCAGGCAGTTGGTGTGACAGAGCAAGATGCAGAGGATAGGAAGAAATGGAAAGAGATGATCCGCTGTGGCGACCCCTAATGGGAAAAGCCGAAAAATGATGACGATGATGATGATGATGATGATTGTTATTTTAACTGTAACCCCCATGTATTCTAGAAGTACCAAGTGCTAGAAGGCAGTGGACTTGTTTCTATATGCATTTTAGAGTTATGATGCCTTTGGGGGTTAGGCATGTACGTTACCATATTAACCCTAATGCCCTACTTTCTGCCAGGGGTTGTTAGAGCAGCACACCAAACTCTTCCCTCCTGAAAAGGGAAAACATCAGTGAATACCTCATTCCACTGCCTGTCACTGAATCCATAGTGCTTATATCATAGTCAGAAGCAGCCCCACCCAGAAAGATAGACCTTATACGTTATGGAAATACCCAGTCATGACATGTCTACCATGTCCTGCCATAACCAACATCTGATATAACAAGTATAATTTTTTAAGTTTTAAATAAACAGGTAAATGTTGGAAGCTGGGAAATGTGCTCTTTTTGTCAAACGTTCTGCATGGAAGAGGTTTAGACCTCAAGTCTCATTTTCATTGCGTGGACTGGTGGTATTCCTGGTGGTATTCCTGGATTCTTGGGCATCTTAGGTGTCTGCATTTCTGTCCATGTCTCAGCACTTCATTCTTATTCAGAGTTTAGTTATTTGTTCTTTGTGTTCCTCCACCACATCCATTTAATTTCCTGTTGCCTTTTTTTTTGTTAGCAAAACATGTGGAATAAATGAGGATCCTGCCTAAACTCTGTTCTGATTAACCCAGATTGGCTGCCTTCAGATGATGCCATTTTGTCAAGTTTGTCTGTTCAGTGTCAGAAACATAGCTGATGAAATCGCAGCCTGAAGACAACATACCCAGACGTTGAGTGGGAAAAACTGACAGGGCTGTTTGTAAATATGCTAAGTGTATCACTGGTGTGTGTGTACGCATGTGTGTTTGTGTGCTTGTGTGTGCCTGTGCACGTGCGTGTACACATATGTGTGTATGTGCACGTGTGCATGTATATGTGCATGCATATGTGTATATGTGTGTGTTTGCACACGGGCATGTATACGTGCGTGTATGTTCATATGTGTGTGTGTATGTGTGTGTGTCTGTGTGTATATGTGTGTATATGCATGTATATGTATGTGTGTGTGTTTGTGTGTGCACATATGTGCATGCACATGTAAGTGTTGTGTGTTTGTGTGTGTATGCATGCACGTGAATGTCTGTACATGTGGATGTGTGTGTGCACGTGTGTGTGACTGGGTGTGCATTTGTGTGTGTGAGTGAGTGTGTGTGCATGTGTGTGACACACGTGTATGTGCCCATGCGTGTGTGTGTGTGTGTGTGTGTGTGTGTGTGTGTGTGTGTGTGTTTGCGTGTGCATTTGCTTGTGCTAGACATAGTTTACTTGTTTGCACACCACTGTTTCACTGCTAGGCATTTTGATGTAGAAACATGCCTGAATACAGAATGCGATGTGGCAAAAATTATTTCTTTCTTTCATGTGGCATTTGGTTATAGTATAGTACTACTTAGGGAGCAAATATGGTGGAGTTTACTTTCTTCACCTATCCGGTCCTTTTAAGACATTTAAAGAAAGACGTGCTATAACCTTAAGTCCACTGCTAACCAGCATCTTTACAAACCTGACACAGGTATTCCGATGGGCCCCCTCCAAATCTTAACACCTAGCATTAAATATCACAGTCCAGAAATGTTGAGCTACTCAGCAATAGCACAATCCAGAGTATTTTCAAATACACTTCTTAAAAAAGAGCCAGGAGCAATTACGTTTTCAGTTGTACTGAGAAAATAAAAGACTAGTATTCCCAGCCTCAGTTATACCCCAGTATGCATTCTGAATGTGTAGTGTTACAGCTCATTGTTATGTATGAGTATCGACATGTAACTACTCAGTTATACCCCAGTATGCATTCCGAATGTGCAGTGTTACAGCGCAATGTTATGTATGAGTACTGACATGTAACCACTCAGTTTTACACCAGTGTGCATTCCGAATGTGCAGTGTTACAGCGCAATGTTATGTATGAGTATTGACATGTAACCACTTAGTTATACTCCAGTATGCATTCTGAATGTGTAGTGTTACAGCTCATTGTTATGTATGAGTACTGACATGTAACCACTCAGTTTTACACCAGTGTGCATTCCGAATGTGCAGTGTTACAGCACATTCCTCTCTCCTTGCACTTTACTAACAAAGTAAAAATTGCAGTATATTTTTCTTTTGCCTTTTTTTAAAAGTACTCAGTTGTATTTATTCTGCTCCATTTATTACTGCTTGGTAGTAGCCTCATTAAATTTTAACTGTTACTCTAAGCCTTTTGGTTTAAGTACTTGAGCTCCAGACCAGTTGTTTTACATTAAGAAGGTTTGTGGACTGCACTGTTGTGGCAGAACAGATAGCTTACATCCTTCTAAGTTGGGAAATGCTGATTGAAGGCTAGGTGTCTGTTATTCTAAAAGTGTATTAGTTCTGGTTTAAGCACTTGGGCGTCAGGCCAGTTATTTTTCATTAAGAAGGTTTGTGGTCTGCACTCTTGGGGGAGAAGAGGCTAGATTCTGCCCTTCTGAACTGGGAATTTCTGGTTAAAGGCTTATTGTGCCTGCTTATTTGAACTGTTTCTTTCTGAAATTGGTGGGCCTTGGTTACTGTAGCTTAGACTAGATTCAGGCATCCTGAATCTAGTTGTGTTTGTATAACTTTTGCACTAATCTAGGCCATCTTGTTTGGAGAAGGTTTCCCTGCAACCTAGTGGCAGGAGTGTGTGATTAGAACTTGTCAGATTGAAGACTGCTGGAACAGGGCTCAGTTTTGAGTTTTTTTACTGGTTAATTGGGTAATTTGTTTAAATCAGTTTGCTTGTTTTCTATTGTTATATATAAAAATTGCACTTTATTCACCTGCTTTTACTGTATTTGTGTTTCTTCCTACTTTATTACTTTATTTTGCTTTTGCTGCTTGTTCTTAAAGTACTTAATTGCATTTATTCTGTTGCATTTATTACTGCTTGTTATTAACCTGATTAAATTGTAATTGTTATTCTAAGCCTTTGGTTGAAGCACTTGGGCTTCAGACCAGTTGTTTTACATTAAGAAGGTTTGTGGTCTGCACTGTTGTGGCAGGACAGGTAGCTTACATCCTTCTAAGTTGGGAGTTGCTGATTGAAGGCTTAGTGTCTGTTATTCTAAAAGTGTATTAGTTCTGGTTTAAGCACTTGAGCTTTGGGCCAGTTATTTTACATTAAGAAGGTGTGGTGTGCACTCTTGTGGGAGGAGAAGGTAGATTCTGCCCTTCTGAGCTGGGAGTTTCTGGCTAAAGGCTTATTGTGCCTGTTTATTTGAACTGTTTCTTTCTGAAACCGGTGTGCCTTGGTTGCTGTAGCATAGACTAGATTCAGGCATCCTGAATCTAGTTTTGTTTGTATAACTTGAGCGCTAATCCAGGCCATCTCTTTTGGAGAAGCTTCCTCTGCACTCTAGTAGCAGGAGTGTGCAGTTAGAACTTGTCTGATTGAAGACTGCTGGAACAGGGCTCAGTTTTTAGCTTTTTTACTGGTTAATTGGGTAATTTGTTTAAATCAGTTTGCTTGTTTTCTATTGTTATATAAAAAATTGCACTTTATTCATCTGCTTTTACTGTATTTGTGTTTCTTCCTACTGAATTACTTTATTTTGCTTTTGCTGCTTGTTCTTAAAAGTACTTAATTGCATTTATTCTGCTGCATTTATTACTGCTTGTTAGTAGCCTGATTAAATTGTAACTGTTATTCTAAGTCTTTGGTTTTAAGCACTTGGGCTTCAGACTAGTTGTTTTACATTAAGAAGGTTTGTGGTCTGCACTGTTGTGGCAGGACAGGTAGCTTACATCCTTCTATGTTGGGAGTTGCTGATTGAAGGCTTATTGTCTGTTATTCTAAAAGTGTATTAGTTCTGGTTTAAGCATTTGGGCTTTGGGCCAGTTATTTTACATTAAGAAGGTGTGGTGTGCACTCTTGTGGGAGGAGAAGGTAGATTCTGCCCTTCTGAGCCGGAAGTTTCTGGCTAAAGGCTTAGTGTGCCTGTTTATTTGAACTGCTTCTTTCTAAAATTGGTACGCCTTGTTTGCTGTAGCATAGTCTAAATTCAGACCTGCTGAATCTAGCTTTGTGTGTATAACCTGAGCACTAATCCGACCATCTTTTTTTGGAGAAGGTTCCCCTGCACCCTAGCGACAGGAGTGTGCAGTTAGAACTTGTCTGATCGAAGACTGCTGGAACGGGGCTCAGTTTTTAGCTTTTTATTGGTTAATTGGTTAATTTGTTTAAATCAGTTTGCTCATTTGCTACTGTTATATTAATATATATATATATATATATATATATATATATATATATATATGTATATATACACACATACACTTTATGCATCGCTACTTAGCTAGGGTTAAACTATTCCCAGTGCCATAAAGTCTGCTCTTCAAATTTTCCCTTAGAACTAGCCATTTTTTTAGTTTTAGCACTAAAATCTGTTTCTTTGAGCTCAGCACTTGTTCAGAACACGTTGTAAGCACTAAATAAGATACAAATTACTACAGCACTCAACTTTCCTCACTTATCTGGAGGAAAACAGTTTTTAGCACTTAATAAATAAGCATCTATCCAGGCATGTTTAAGGGTCAGCTCCCGGTGTTTTCTCCTTTCTACCTGATGAATCTGGGCATCTTGGGGCAGAAATTGCCTCATGTACACAGACAACCCTCTCCTCCAACCACCCAACACTACAACCTGTGAGAGATGCACTTAAAATAGCCAAACTGGAAGCAAAGCTCTCGTCACCCAAGACTGGACTAGACAGTCAAGAGGAGAAGGTAAACACTTGCACCACACCACTCTCTTCACATAGTCCCTCAAAACCTACACCACCAAAACACACAAATAGAAACATGAAACACACACCTACATTTGCCGAGGCTCTCATTATAAATCTACTCAAGCAACAGAGACCACCAAAGCAGAAATGCAAGCAGTCTCCACCCCCCAACACAACCCAAATGACACATAGCCCACAAACTTAGTGTGCCACTCAACCATAGCCCATAAGGCATAACAACATACCCAACACTCTTGTCATAGGTGACTCTATAGTCAGGCACACTGATGTTCCACTCACCAGGCTAAACAAGGAGAAAGTTACTCTCAGCTGCCTGTCAGGTGCCAGGATCTGCCACATAATGCACACACTCAGGTCACTCCACAACAAGTACAAATATGACTGTCATTGTCCATGTTGGTGTGAATGACCTGAGGTGTACCTCCCTGGACTACATGAAAAGAGACATGGAGGAGCTCTCTGATCTTGTAGCCCAGGCAGGTATGACCCTAGCCCTGAGTCGTATCCTGCCATCACCCAGAGTGATACCACAGTACAAGGACAAAACGATTGACTTCAACAATTGGCTAAGCTTCTGGTGTCATTCTAAGGGGATCCAGTATCTGTCTGCCTGGGATGACATGATCGACAGACCACAATGCTTTGCCAGAGATGACCTGCACCTGTCACCCTTGGGATTCTGGATACTGGCTAAGGCTCTTGACACCCCTGTATTGGCTTTTTAGGCAAGGTTCAAATTACAAATTCACCACCTTAACAGGTGCAAACAAACAAAATCTGAGGGTAATGTTACTCAATGCTAGAAGTCTAAACCTCAAAATGAATTCACTGGAGGCACTCCTTAAAATGGAGAACATCGACATCTGTGCAGTTACAGAGACCTGGTTCAAGGCTCCAGAGAGCACCCCTGCATTACCAGGCTATAATTCATACCACACCTTTCCCTGACCTAACCTGGACTGAAACACTAAAGGCGGAGGTGTGTCCATATTCATTAAGGATATCCACACCTCCGGGCTAGTTGCTCAGCATAATGCATCCGAGATTATCCAAGTGCAGCAAACTCTGGGAAAGACCGCAATCCAAATTGTAACTTGCTACAGATCCCCCACCATGCCCCAGGATTCCCTCTCCTCATTTTTTGATACACTGGAAAATATTAGGGTACAACCCAACACCCTAATAATGGGCGATTTCAACTACCCCACCATTAACAGGGAAAACTACTCATGTAACAGCTATTTTCCTCAACGTTTTCTGGAATTCATAAATTCCAACGCCTTGGATCAACTTATCAACACCCCCACCAGGGGGAGCAATATCCTAGACCTGGTCATTTCCAACATGGGAAACCAGTGTTCCACACCAGAGGTCAATTCCTCGTTGGTCAGATCCGACCACAAGCTAATCACCCTAGACATCCACATCCCACCCTCACCCCCCATTAGGGAAACCACTGTAAAAAATTTCTCCAAAGCCAACTTCATGCTTCTTAAGACAGAAGTGGCAAACTTCACGACACCCATTCGCAGATGGACAATAGAGATACGACTGCTGACTCCTACACAAATGCACTTTATAAGCACTTGCATGAGTGCATGGATCATGCTATCCTTAACAGAACCAAGATGCTATCCTCCAAAAAAAGGAAGCCAATCTGGTGGTCCCCTGCTGTAAAGAAAATCTGCAACAGAAGAAATAAACTGTTGCAAAAAAGAGTAAAATCCCATGATTGGAGGAACTCCCTGGTCAGCTTCAGTAAGAAGCTGAGATCCCTCATAAAATCCTCCAAAGCTAGTTAGAAAACAAAATCACCACTGATTCTAAACACAACCACAAAGCATTTTATAGCTATGTCAAGAATGTCAATAACAACACTCAGATCTGCTCTGAGTTACAGCACAATGGCACTAAATATACAGAACCAACTGATATTGCCAACATCCTGGCATATAGGTTCAGTGCTAACTTTACCCCACTTTCACCCCCTAAAGGGCCCATCTCTATACCGGAAGAATGTAAAGTTCCTGTAATCATGGCTGCACAGGTAAAAAACACACCCTCCAAAGCCAAGATGACAACATCCATGGGGCCTGACAACATCCCAGGCTGCATTCTACACAAACTGCAGAATGAACTGGCACCTCACCTAAGCACCATGTTCAATCACAGCCTCACCTCAGGCTTTGTGCCCACTGAATGGCGCACAGCGATGGTTATACCACTCCACAAATGGGGAGCCACCACAGACCCTGGGAACTACCGCCCCATTAGCCTAACAAGCCTGGTCTGCAAGGCCATGCAACGTAACATCATTATAAACAAAGACATTGTTAATCTCCAAACTCTGGAACCCACCCAGTTTGGGTTTGTAAAAGGCAGCTCATGTCTCCTAAACCTGATAGACTTGTTTGAAGAAGTCACCAAAGCCGTAGACAAGGGTAAGGCGGTTCACACAGCCTATCTAGATCTTGCCAAGGCTTTTGCCACCACCCCCAACTCTGGAATTATAGATAAACTCACTAAACTAGGTATAAATCCCTATGTCACAAGATGGGTTGCCAACTGGCTTACTGACATAACCCACACTGTGAAAGTAGCAGACTCCAAATCCGACTTCAGCCCAGTGACAAGTGGAGTACCACAGGGTTCAGTCCTGGGTCCTCTCCTGTTTGGTATCTACTTTACTGAAGTACAGGCTAACACAGAAGGTCTTTGGCTAACGAAGTCCGCTGATGACTGCAAAGTAGGAGTCATAATCGAAACCCCTAAAAATGTGGGCATCCTACAAAAGGGCCTCATGGATATAG
>NC_056744.1:326962604-326984402 GCF_019279795.1 Protopterus annectens | reverse complement strand
ATCACCCCAGCATGCACCTATCATACAGTATGTACACATCACTCCAGCATACACATATCATCCCAGTGTGTATGCATCACCCCAGCATGCACCTATCATCCCAATATGTACACATAACCTTAGCATCCAGGTATCATCCCAGTATGTACACACCACCCCAGCATCCAGGTATAATCCCAGTATGTACACATCACCACAGCATACACATATCATCCTAGTATGAATGCATCACCCCAGCAGGCACCTATCAACCCAGTATATACACATCACCCCAGCATGCACATATTCTAGCATGTACACATCACCTCAGCATGCACCTATCAACCCTGTATGTACACATCACCCCACCATGCACATATTATCCCTGTATGTACACATTACCCCAGCATCCATATATCACTTCAGTATGTATATATCACCCCAGCACCCACATACCATCCCTGTATGTACACATCACCCCAGCATGCACCTATCATCCCTGTATGTACACATCACTACAGGACACACATATCATCCCAGTATGTAGACATCACCCCAGCATGCACCTATCATGACAGTATGTATGCATCACCCCAGCATATGCATATCATCCAAGTATGTACACATCACCCCAACATACACATATCATCCCAGTATGTCCACATCAGCCAAGCATTCATCTATCATGCCAATATGTATACATCACCAGATCATGCACTTATCATCCTAGTATGTACACACAACCCCATCATGCACACATCATCCCAGTATGTACACATGATCCCATCATGCGCATATCATCCCAGTATGTACACATCTTCCCAGCATCCACATATCATCCCAGTATGTAAGCATTACCCCAGCATGCACGTCATCCTCATACATACAAATCACACTAGCATACATATATCACCCCTGTATGTACACATCACCCCAGCATACACATATCTTCCCTGTATGCACACATCTCCTCAGTGTACACATATCAGCCCAGTATGTACACATCACCCCAGCATACGCATATCATTCCTATGTGTACAAATCACAACAGCATGCACGTATCATCACAGTATGTACACATCATGCCAGCATGAATCTACATCTCAGTATGTATGCATCACCTCAGCATGCACAGATCATCCCAGTATGTACACATGTATCCCAGCATGCACTGATTACCCCAGTTTGTATACATGTATAAATCACACCAGCATGCACAGATCACCCCAATGTGCATACATCACCTCAGCATGAAGAGATCATCCTGGTATATACTCCTCATCCCAACATGTACAAATTATCCCAGTTTGTATAGGTTATCTCACCACATGGAACTCATTCAAGTATGTACAGATTATTTCAAAATGTAAACATTATCCAGCACATATTTATTATCCCCATATATACATATCATTCTAGTATGTATAGATCACCCCACCATGTACAGATCATTCCAGCATGTACAAATTATCCCAGTGTATACTTTTCATTGCAGAGTGCACAAATCCTCATAGTATGTATGAATCATCCCAGCATGCACACATCATCCCAATACATACAAATCATCATCCCAACATATATAGATCACCTCACCATATAAATCATCCCAGCATGTAGAGATTAACCCAGTTTATACTGCTCATTGTAAAGCCTACAGATCAACACAATGTATGAGTCATTGTAATGCATAACGGCCATCCCAGCATGTACAGATTATCCCACTTTGTACGGCTAACTGTATGGCATAGAGATTATCATAACACATGAGTGATCAAAGTGCATAACGATTATCCTAGCATGCATAGATTATCCCAGTTCATACTGTTCATTGCAGGGCATACAGATCATCGCAACATATGAGTCATCAAGGTGCATAAGGATCATCCCAGCATGTACAGATTATCCCAGTTCATAATGTTCACTGTAGGGAATATAGATCATCACAACGTATAAGTCATCATAGTGCATAAGGATCATCCCAGTATGTACAGATTATCCCAGTTCATAATCTTCACTGTACGGCATACAGATAATCACAAACTATGAGTCATCATAGTGCATAAGGATCATCCCAGCATATACAGATTATCCCAAGTCATACTGTCTATTGCAGGGCAAACAGGCCATCATAACATATGAGTCATCATAGTGCATAAAGATCATCCCATCATGTACAGATTATCGCACTTCATACTGTTCATTGCAAGGCGTAAAGATCATCACAAAATATGAGAGTCATCATAGTGCATACGGATCATCCCAGCAAGTATAGATTATCACAATTCATACTGTTCATTGTAGGGGATACAGATAATCACAACATATGAGTCATCATAATGCATAAGGATCATCCTAGATTGTACAGATTATCCCAGTTCATACTTTTCATTGTATGGCATACAGATCATCATAACGTATGAGTCATTGTAGTGCATAAGGGCCATCCCAGCATGTAAACATTATCCCAGTTCATACCATTCTCTGTACTGCACAAGGATCATCCCAGCATCTACAGATTATCATGGTTCATAATGTTCATTGTAGGGCCTACAGATCATCATAACATATGAGTCATTGTAGTGCATAATGATCATTCCAACATGTACAGATTATCCCAGTTCATATTGTTCATTGATGGGCATACAGACCATCATAATGAATGAATCATTGTAGTGCATAAGGATCATCACAGCATGTACAGATTATCCCAGTTCATAGTGTTCATTGTAGGACATACAGATCATCATAACATATGAGTCATTGTAGTGCATAATGATCATTCCAACATGTACAGATTATCCCAGTTCATATTGTTCATTGATGGGCATACAGACCATCATAATGAATGAATCATTGTAGTGCATAAGGATCATCCCGGCATGTACAGATTATTATAGTTCATACTGTTCATTGTAGGGCATACAGATCATCATAACATATGAGTCATTGTAGTACATAAGGATCATCACAGCATGTACAGATTATCCCAGTTCATAATGTTCATTGTAGGGCATACAGATCATCTAGATATATGAGTCATCATAGTGCATAGGCATCAGCCCAGCATGCACAGATTATCCCAGTTCATACTGTTCATTGATGGGCATACAGACCATCATAATGAATGAATCATTGTAGTGCATAAGGATCATCCTGGCATGTACAGATTATCCCAGTTCATACTATTCACTGTAGGGGATACAGATCATCACAACATAAAAGTCATCATAGTGCACTGGGATCATCCCAGCAAGTACCGATTATATCAGTTCATACTGTTCATTGTAGGGCCTACATATCAGCATAACGTATGAGTCATCACAGTGCATAAGGATCATCCCAGCATGTACAGATGATCCCAGTTCATACTGTTCATTACAGGGCTTACATATCATCATAACGTATGAGTCATCATAGTGCATAAGGATCATCCCAGCATGTACAGATTATCCGTGTTCATACTGTTCATTGATGGGTATACAGATCATTAAAATGTATGAGTCACTGTAGTGCATAAGGATCATCCCAGCATGTACAGATGATCCCAGTTCATACTGTTCAATGTAGGGCATACAGATAATCACAACGTATGAGTAATCATAATGCATAAGGATCATCCCAGCATGTACAGATTATCCCAGTTCATACTGTTCATTATAGGGCCTACATATTATCATAATGTATGAGTCATCACAGTGCATAAGGATTATCCCAGCATGTACAGATTATCCCAGTTCATACTGTTCATTGTAGGGCATACAAACAGTCACAACGTATGAGTCATCATAATGCATAAGGATCATCCCAGCATGTACAGATTATCCCAGTTCATACTGTTCATTGTAGGGCATACAAACAGTCACAACGTATGAGTCATCATAATGCATAAGGATCATCCCAGCATGTACAGATTATCCCAGTTCATACTGTTCATTGTAGGGCCTACAGATCATCACAATGTATGAGTCATCACAGTGCATAAGGATCATCCCAGCATGTACAGATGATCCCAGTTCATACTGTTCATTGTAGGAACTAAAGATTATCCCATTTCATACTGTTCATTTTATGAACTACAGATCATCATAATGTATGAGTCATTGTAGTGAATAAGGATCATCCCAGCAGGTATAGATTATCCCAGTTTGCACTGTTCATTGTAGGGCATACAGATCCTCACAACGTATCAGTCTTCGCAGTGCATAAGGACCATCCCAGCATGTACAGATTATCCCAGTTCATATTCTTCATTGTATGGCATACAGATCATCAATAGACACAAGTCATCATAGTGGATAAAGATTATTTCATCATGTGTAACTTATTGCAGTTCATAATATTGATTGTAGGGCATACGGATCATCGTAACATATGAGTCATCATAGTGCATAAGGGCCAAGCCAGCATGTACAGATGATCCCAGTTCATACTGTTCATTATAGGGCCTACATATCATCATAATGTATGAGTCATCACAGTGCATAAGGACCATCCCAGCATGTACAGATTATCCCAGTTTATATTCTTCATTGTATGGCATACAGATCATCAATAGACATATGAGTCATCATAGTGGATAAGGATTATTTCATCATGTGTAGATTATTGCAGTTCATAATATTGATTGTAGGGCATATGGATCATCGTAACATATGAGTCATCAGAATGCATAAGGGTCATGCCAGCATGTACAGATTATCCCAGTTGATACTGTTCATTGTAGGGCAAACAGGTCATGACAACATATGAGTCATGATAGTGCATGAGGATTATCCCAGCATGTACAGAATATCCCAGTTCATACTGTTCATTATAGGGCTTACATATCATCATAACGTATGAGTCATCACAGTGCATAAGGGTCATCCCAGCATGTACAGATTATCCCAGTTCATACTGCTCATTGCAAAGGCATACAGATAATCACAATGGATGAGTCATCATAATGCATAAGGATCATCCCAGCATGTACAGATTCCTACTGTTCATTGTAGGGGGATACAGATCATCAAAACGTATGAGTCATCATAGTGCGTAAGGATCATTCCAGCATGTATGGAACATCCAAGCACCTTAGAAAATGAAGTCTGAGTAATGACTGGTCCCATGGAACTCCCAAACAAAGTGCAGGTTTACTAGGCACAGTTATCAATGAATTATTTTGTACATTATGCAGTTAAAAATAAAAAAAAAAGTTATGGCTTTCAAACCATCATTAGATTTGGGCAAAAATATACCATCATCTCTGAAGCATTACCTTTATAGGTCAGCTTACTAAAAAGTGGTATATGTGCAGATGCATTCTTATTTAATATTGCATGAGACATTTTTTCCCATATTAGTCCAGGTTTAGATCAAAGCACAGCGCAGAGACATGCCTTCTCCAGGTTCTTATTAACCTCCTTAACATACCAGCTCAAAATTTATATTCACCTTCTGGTTTGCCTTGATACCTTGGTTACTTCTGACATTATGGTCCACAGCATGAAAAAATATGAGAGTTTCTGTTAACTTTTATACCTCTCATTGCCGATACTGCTGGGTTTTCCTTCCTCTGACTGTCATCCCCTCTAGTGTAGGTACTACAGGCTTGATCTTCAGAATTTTATTGTTTGTGGTGTACATTCAACCACTCGGGGGGGTCATCTAATGTAAAGGTATCTATTAATTTTATGTTGTTATTTAGCTTTATCTCTTGTTTACTGTCAAGCCTGTCCCCAACTTTACCACCTTGAAGAATATGTCTGCCCAAGTTTCATCTCCCACTGTTATTTACTGTGGAATCAGGCTGGAATTCATGTCTTGGATGATAAATGTTAATATTGTTAATCTAAAAGGCTGACACTTAAGGTCCAGGTATTAGCTGATTAAGCATCTCATTCCATATGCAGCCATTTATGTGGTGGTGCATGCCTCAGTCTCTTCTCATTTCCACTATTGCAATGGCTTATACCAAAGATTAACTGACTGCAAACTTGAAAACCTAATGCTTGTTGAAAACTCCACAGCCCATTTACTTACTGAGCAATGAAGATACTGGCATACTGCACAGGATATGAAAGAACGTCCTTGACTAAAGGCTTGACAGAGAAATATTTATAAAGTCCTGGTCATGGTCGTCCTAGTCTTGCATGACTTGAATATCCCTTCTTGTGAGCCCTTGTGGACTAGTATTAGCCAACCAGTTCCATGTGTTGTGCCTTACTAGCATTGCTGGCAATACCAGATGCACATCTTGAGAACTCAGGCATTTGTGCCTTTGCCTTCCAAGATCCATGCCTCTGGAATATGTTATGTGCCTGGATGAGAGCATGCCCTACTTTAAATGGTTTTTAAAATCTCCCTAAAGGCTCATGTATTTCTATTATCCTATGCCTGAGACATCTTGCTATGCTGTACTACCTTCACACTGCATCATCCTTTTCCTTTTACTGTTTACATTTTTTACTTTATATGCATGCATTCAACATCTTTATATCTGTCTATATATTACTTTGTACACAATTAGACATAACACATTGTAGTGGATGGCATCACTGCAAACAATACTCATAAGACTACTGCCAACCATTGTGCCACCTGCGTATGTGAGAACCAAATCAGCAATGCAACCTGGACAGTATAAAGAAATTATGCACGACTGAGAGGTTGGCATAATGGTTAAGGTGTTTGCCTTACAGCCACAAGGTGCAGGGTTTGATTCTCACATGGGGTAATTGGCTAGGCTTAAAATGGTCCACAAGGGCAGTTAGCCTAGTACTAAAACTATGAACTATGAACTATGACTGTCCTGAGTATAGGCTTCCAATAACCACAACCATATTAGGACTACACACTGGTCACCTACAAAGTTGAGTCTTTGGCCTAATACCCCAAGCCTTCCTCTTCCAACTCTCTTTGCATATGACAGTGTCTTTCAGTGTCCCTTACATATAGTAATTGCTTTGCAAACAAATTATTCATACACACACAAAATTATTTATGCACAGATATTTACACACACAAACACACACACACACACACACACACACACACATACACACACACACACACACACACACACACACACACACACACACACACACACACAGAATTCCCATGGAAGGCTGGTAGAATTTTCTAATTCCCAACATCTTTAGATAGGGCTAAAGATCCAGACACACCACTTACTTGCCGCTCTTGATTTAGCCACAAATAATGTATACAGTTTGGACAGTATTATCAAAGCTCAATCAAAACATCAAATCTAAAACACTGAACACAAAAGATCTAACATACACAAAAGGCAAGATGAAAACATTTAAAAAAAATTAAACAAAAAATGTCTTTACAGGGGTGAAACCACCCTGCAGCCCACCATGTCAGGGGCAAGCTCCTACATACTCCAGATTTAAATATACCAACTCCAAGATCACACCAACTCAAATGAGGGAGAAATCTCCCTAAAACCAGGAATCACTGCTAGTGCAAAATAATATAACATTGACAGTAATCCCCAAAGCAAAACACCCAAGCATAAAGGAAACACTACACAGTATAACCCCAACAAAACCAAGTAAAACCACAACACTAAGAAAAGCCTATAAAAAACACCATGCCCAATTAATCAAAGGCTGAATCTATAACTGATCACAAATAACTTACTTCGATATTACCAGCATTTTGCTCATCCATAGCAAACAAGCAACCATTCTGTCATTAAAGCATTCAACGAAACAAAGTACACCCCAAAATTGATATTTCTCTAGTAGTAGGGTCAAGCAATCTAGCTAAATGCCACAGCTTTATCAACATGTGGTGATAAATAATGGAAACCTTTTTCTCAGATAACATTATGTACATAAATAATAAATGCCAACAACAACATCAGAGAAGTGAATAAATTAAAATGTTATTAATCAAAAAAGCACAAAAATAATAGTGAAGCCACAGAATTCTAGTACCAGACTTCCATTTTATATAATCCTTTAAAACATCTTAACCAATGAAATGCTGTTTTTTAATTAACACTTCATCAAAACATTATTTTTTTGTTACAAAAACATTCATTTTATTAAAAAAAAACTAGCTTTGTTACTAAAAGACTAAAAATTAATTTCTTAACCCATAAAACCTATTTATACTTGTTGTAATAAGCTTTCCTTTTTAAATTATAATTCAGTCCATTATTTAAATCTGGTGCCTTACAAGCATTCAGCAGAATCTGCCATTTTAACTCCCTATAGTCAAGGTCCCCATCTCTGTCTCACTCACTAGGTACATGGTCTATAACCCCAAAATAAAATTTAATATTATTACATCCTACACATGTTAAGGTGTGTTTAAAAAGTGCATTGTCTGAATTCCTCTTTTTTATGGCACAATAATGGTCATAAATCCTGTTTTTTAACTGTCTATTGTTTTTTCCAATATAAAAAGAGAAGCAGACCGAACACTTTACCATGTATACCACAAAGATATACAAACAAAAAAGTGACAGTGGGCAGAGGTACTTACAAGTGTAAGAGTTGCAGTTATTGCAAGTATATTTCAGAGGGGCCATTTTTTGAAGTTTGCACCCATGAGAAGAGTTGGGAGGTCCCTGGGGTGTTCACTTGTAATTGCTTTTTTTGTGCTTTTTTGATTATTATTTTCAGTTGTACCGCTGAGACGTTCTGCACAGTTTTTTTTTAATTAAAAAGTTACGTAACGATGAAACCATGCTGATACAATGCAGAGGCCAAAAACAATGCACTGAGAGAGAAAAAATAACAGTTAATTATACAGACAGGAATATATACAGGAAAAAAACAACCTAAGACTAAATATATATCCTAGCTGAATAAATATTGCTCCTTAAGAGAAATTTCATAAGGCAGAAATGAACACAGCAGTCTTACAGGGAATGGTCACCTGATATATTCAACAAGACTAGACTGTTCCCTGGTTTTACATCTAAATCATTATTATCATCAAACCACCTCTTCCAATTTCTGCATGGGGTTAAAGTCTCACCTCATTTCTCAGTTCACAGCCACTCTGCTATCTTCTTCAACACTCATGCATGACTGTCTCAGGTGTTTTCTTGCACAGTCCATCTACATTTTGGTTGGACATCTTCATCTCGTCTTGCCTTCTTTCTGTTTCTTCCAAATCTTATTTACCGAATTGCCTTCTGCTTTCCTGCACATGTAACCAGGTCACTGTAATATGCCCTTCTTGACATTCTCTGCGACTGGGGTGATGGCTTCTACTCTTGATGTTTTCATTTCTTTGTCCGTCCCACAGTGTGTTTCCTACTACACATCTCAAGCACTCCATCTCCATTAGCTCAAGTTTGCAAATCTGGTCTGCCTTCACTGCTTAGGTTTCTGTGCCATACAGAAGCACTGGTCACACCGGTGTTTTGTATACCTTACTCTTCAGCTTCTTTAGTATTCTACTGTCATAATTAGAAGAATGGTTTGGCATAACGGTTAAGGTCTTTGCCTCAAAGACACAAGGGGCAGGGTTTGATTCTGACCTCAGGTTATTGGCTACGCTTAAAAAGGCCCTTCAGGGCAGTTAGACTAGTATTCACATAACAGCCTATGATTCTAGTTTTGACCTCCTCATTTAGACTTCCCTTCTCTTCAACCACACCCCCTAGACTTTTGAAACTGTTAACCGGTTCCCTATTTTCCATTCTACCTCAATTTCAGCTTCTGCTGAGATCCCCATCTGCTATCATGATCACTGTCTTGTCTGTACTCAGTTACATACCATGTTTCTTCTTTTTCCATTCCAGTCCCCTATTATTTGCTGACATTCCTAGTCATAGTCTGACTGTTGCACCAGAGTGTCTACAACAGCTTTCTTGGTGCGTCTCAGCCAACCTGCTTGTTAATGTAGTCCATCATCAGTATGAAAAGGACTGAGCTCAGAGTGGAACCCTGATACACACCCACTCGCACTGGGATCCCCTCTGTGACAGCAAACACTGTTTGCACATATGTCATTGGGTCCTCTATACTGACTCAAAGGTTCAAAGGTGGTTCATAAATTCATAGATTCATAGGTGTATTGTAGCCTAACAACCACTATGGTTCTTATAAGTCTAGCAATGCAACCTAAATCCAACCTCCAAATTTGATTTATATAGTGGTGATTTACTGATTTTTGTCCATCAGAGACATAGGCAACAGGCCAGGGGTAATTTCCTGATTATCCATCTATTGGTACAAGTTGTACTTAAATAGGGACATAGAGGAACTCTGCTTCACGTGGAAGGGAAGCCTGTTCCACAGAATGGGAAGTCTTTGAGAAAAATATCTGTCTGCCCAACATACCCTATTTAGGTCCCAAGCAAAACTGGTGCTGTTTGTTGTATGGATGTGCAAAAGATTCATCAAAACAAGGTCCAGGGACACCTTGTGTGATGCCCCAACACCAATCCAGTAATCAAGGAGTCTCAATCCTCACCATTGGCAACAGTGGGGGATGCACACACTGGAAGGATGACAAGTACACACACACAGTAAAGTACAATTTCCCTTAACAGCACACAGAGACCACATTCAGTCTGGTGCTGGTTTCTCCCTCTTTCTCCAGATTCCCAGTAAGACTCCCCACTGGCACTGCTACAGGGTTGAGATCTCAGCTAAGTGGCCAAGCCAAGATCCCCAGCACCCTCTCTGTCCAACCAGTGCTTCGTGTCCCTGCCCAAGTAGCTGCCCCCCCCCCACACACACACACACACACACTCTGAGGATTAATTTATACACACACACACACACACACACACACACACACACACACACACACACACACACCTGGGAAAGGCTGGCACAAGTTTACTAGCTATGCCCCCTTCTGCCCAGACTATAAAGTAGTTTTCACTGCCACCAGCCACTATTTACCAGCTACTTTAAGTACCTTAACAATGGGTGTCCAATCTTACTGTGTAATGTTACTATTAATCCAAATGGTAGTTTGACCAAGAGCAAGGCTATTAGGAGTGGCCAACACACTGTCATCAAATAAATATGCAAGTACTCTCAGAACATAAATATGCCTCTACACAGATCAGCCACAATGAAAGGTTTAAATGTATTTAATAATAAATATTAAAAAAAAAGAAAATACACAGTAAATAATCACAGTTAGTTCAGAGTGCAAAATTACAGGAAATATTTAAAACAACATTGCAGGACAGTCTCAAATAAATAAACCAAACATCTAAGCTATTCTTCTCTATATTCCTAACTGTATTGAAGAGAA
The DNA here is from genome assembly GCF_019279795.1 of Protopterus annectens. Classification (NCBI taxonomy): domain Eukaryota; kingdom Metazoa; phylum Chordata; order Ceratodontiformes; family Protopteridae; genus Protopterus; species Protopterus annectens. The sequence continues at coordinate 326,973,185 of NC_056744.1, read as the reverse complement.
ATTACTGTATCCTAGATTTACTTACTCATAGCAAGGCAAGACAGATATGGTGAGTGGGTTTTCCAGCTGATGTTGTCAGGTCAAAGATAAAATACAAAATGCACTACCTCTCTCTCAGAGAGTTCTTAAATTAATATTTCAAGTATTACTGGTGGGGTAGCTGACAGCATGACACCACTTCTTGTCATCTGACTATCAGTTCCCAGCCTTACAATAATTGATTTTAGCATCTACCTGTGAAAACACATAGACCTTAGATCTTTTGGCAAGTGGTGGAAGTTGTAAAACCATTTACTTTCCTCCACATTTAAAGACAATACAAAACACTTCTAGTTCTAGACATTATGTCTTCTGTTGCACTGAAACTGAAAGCTAACATCTCTTTTATTACTTAGTTATAAAATAATTTAATGTCAACTATTTTTTCTGAAGTTTTGCAAGTTAATCTTCTATGTGCCTGTTCCCACATTTAAAACATATACATTTACAGAGTTACAATAGTTTATATACATTTCTGTTCTTTTCCAATAGGGTAAACTGTGGATACATCTTTAAGCTGAGTAGTCTACAACACATCTCTTTAGCATATATGCCTGTACAAACCATGCTATATGACATACAGTTCTCATACATTTGTAACACAAGCATATGAATCATGTTGATATTCACAAATGACACACAACCACTTACAAAATTCCAGACAGCTGTGCTTGGCAGTATCTCCCTCTGTCACACTTCTATATAAATCATATTAATATCCACAAATGACATATAATTATTTACAAAATGCCAGATAGCTAGGCTGATAATATTTCCTTTTGTGACACCTTGTATGCCAGGCAAAGATCACTTCTCAGAAGTATGTATGACACCAAGTAAAGAGAGATGGCTTTGAGGTGATCAGTATAGGATATTGTGTTTTTCCCTACATTCTTCCTGTATGGAATTTCTGTGGACATACTAGTTGTTGCATGTGTCTGGTCAGGTATATAATGAAGGGGGCATTACAGTCTATGATGAGTATGATGAGGACTGAGTACAGTTGTATGACCTGTCTGGACCTAGATGCCATGCCCTTGCTTATAAGTTGAGCAACATAGAAGGATTTTCTTACTACCCTGGACACAATTTGGTCAAGGGCTAGGTTATTATCAACATGAGTTCTCAGATCCCTGACCAATGAATCAACCTTTACACGTGTTTTATTGAAGACCAACTTCCCAAAAGATGCTATAATGGATTTCTTGGTACTGAGTTTTAAGCCATGGCTTTGGCAGCTAACATTTGCCAGTGTTAGATCCTCCTGAAGGGTGTTCTCATCTTGGGGTGATTCAATGACTGCTACCAGTTTGCAGGCATCTGTGAACTTGGTTAATTAGAGACCTTTGAAATTGTCTTTGACATCTGAGAAGTAGATGCCAAACAGAAGTGGACCACTACAGAGCCCTGGGGGACTCCACTGGTGTCCATCCTCTTTGTGCAGATGGCTTTTCTGATTATAACCTCCTGGGTCCTTTCAGTGAGCCAGCTAACTATCCAGCTTATTATAAAGGGGTTTTATACCTAGTTTTGTAAGTTTGTTGACAATGCCTGAGTAGGGTATTGTATCCAGTGGTTTAGCCAGATCTAGGTAGGCAGTATGCACAGTTTTCCCCCTCATTCATTGCCTTAATGAACTTTACAAAGAAGTCCACCAGATTCAGTAAGCATGACCTTCCTTTGACAAATCTACACTGCAATGGATCCAGTGTCTGGAGGTCTCCTATGTCCTTGTTGATGACTTCCTTGATAATTATTTCCATGAAGTTAAAAATAAAACTAGTCAGACTAATGGGTTTGTAGTTTCCAGGATCTGTTGAAGATCCTCCCTTATATAGAGGGAGGACCATCGTAGTCCTCTACTTACATGGTACAAAGCCTGTTTTAAGACTACAGTTAAATACCGATGTCAGCGGTCCTGGTAAGTCATATTTTGGACTGTTTAGGAGACATCCTGGGATGTCATCATGGTCCATTAAGGCTGTGGTCTTGTCTTTAGCGAGTGCAGCCACTACATGCTCCCTAATTATAGTTGGAGGGGTTATGTTTGCAGGTGTTTTTTGGGGGATGGTTGGGGGTGAGAGGAGAGCAAAGCTGGAACTGAATGTGTCCACTAGCAGATTCGCTATATCGCTCGGTGAAAGTGGCACCATTAGCCACCAGTTGAGCATGTTGTTGAATGCTGTGCTTGATATTTCTGACATGGCTGGAGAAAGCTTTATGGGTAACTTTCACCTTGGAAGCTATCTTAACCTCACAGCTGGTGCTGTTTGTCGAATTAGTCCTCTTAGTTGCCTATATAGTTCGATGAGAGTTTTTGTTTATGGGAATAATACTTCCTGAATTTTGTCATAATTTGTTTTTTTTTGTTATATATCCTGTTTAATTTAGGATGTCACCAGGGTGGAATGTTTCTGGGGCTAGTCCTGGGCTTATTTCTGGTTGGTGAAGCAGCCTCTATCAGCCACTGACACCGTTAAACAGAGTTTCTGAGAGCAATTCAGCATAGGCTGCTGTGTTCTCCAGGTTTGGAGGAGCAATGAATTTTGACAAACCACCACTTAATAAAAGTTAATTTGTCTTGAAATAGTTCCTTACTGTTAATAGTTTTAAAGGGATTATGGAATTGATTTTAATTTTGAGGGAGAAAGTTTTATTTTATAGTTGGACCTTACCAGGAAGGACGAGACATTGGGGGGGGTGCAGCATTCCTCCATTTTTCTGAGCACAAGAGCCAGTATGTTGGAGCATCTAGTGGCTGTATTCACTCTTTAGTTAAGGGTGTTTGTATTTATGAAGTCCAGAAATGTCTGTGCCTGTAGACTTGAGTCCATGTAGGATTTCTAGTCTGTAGGGGGGGTTACTAAAGTCTCCCATGAGTGTGGTGTTCGATTGGATGGTAAGTGTCTCCAGCAGGTCCAAGTATGCACTGTGAGCTTCTTGGGACATGGAGGGTGACCTATGGCTGGCTAGGATATAGTAGGGGATTTTATCTATGGTGATCTGCACATGCAGGAACTCCAGCACATCATCCTGTTTGGCCACAGTAGAGGCATGATTGTTACTGATGTATATTGAGACACCTCCACCTTTAGCCCTTGTCTCTGCAGCTACTGCTCTAAAAGTGTGGAAGGCACTGAAACCTCACACTGCTGGGGTACTGTCTGCTAATGTAAACCATGCTTCAGTAACTGCTCAGATATATATATTCTCAAGTGTGAGGAGGGTTTGGAGGGAGGGTAGTGTTTTTTTTATTTAGGCTCCTGGCACTGGGCAGTGACACCTTGAGTTTCAGTTGAGATGATTTTTCTATATCAGTATGTTTGTCAGTTTGGCACTGCCTAAAATGCACCACGGGGTGGATAAAGCTTTAGCTGGAATCTGAAAGCCTAGAGTGGAAAGGTGCAGACCATCCTTGGCAAAGCAATATGGTCTGTAAACCATGTCCTCCGAAACTGACAAATATTGGATCCCCTTAGAATGACACCAGAAACACAGCCAGTTGTTGAAATCAATCCCTTTTTACTCACGTTGTGTCATCATCCTTGGTGATGGTAATATGCTGCTGGTATCATCCTCAGTGATACATTGTATCATTGTATCATCCTCGGTGATGGTAATATGCTGCTGGTATCATCCTCAGTGATACATTGTATCATTGTTATCATCCTCGGTGACGGTAATATGCTGCTGGTATCATCCTCAGTGATACATTGTATCATTGTATCATCCTCGGTGATGGTAACATGTTGCTGGTATCATCCTCAGTGATACATTGTATCATTGTATCATCCTCGGTGATGGTAATATGCTGCTGGTATCATCCTCAGTGATACATTGTATCATTGTATCATTGTATCATCCTCGGTGATGGTAATATGCTGCTGGTATCATCCTCAGTGATACATTGTATCATTGTTATCATCCTCGGTGACGGTAATATGCTGCTGGTATCATCCTCAGTGATACATTGTATCATTGTATCATTGTATCATCCTCGGTGATGGTAATATGCTGCTGGTATCATCCTCAGTGATACATTGTATCATTGTATCATCCTCGGTGATGGTAATATGCTGCTGGTATCATCCTCAGTGATACATTGTATCATTGTATCATTGTATCATCCTCGGTGATGGTAATATGCTGCTGGTATCATCCTCAGTGATACATTGTATCATTGTATCATTGTATCATCCTCGTGATGGTAATATGCTGTTGGTATCATCCTCAGTGATACATTGTATCATTGTATCATCCTCGGTGATGGTAATATGCTGCTGGTATCATCCTCAGTGATACATTGTATCATTGTATCATTGTATCATCCTCGGTGATGGTAATATGCTGCTGGTATCATCCTCAGTGATACATTGTATCATTGTACCATTGTATCATCCTCGTGATGGTAATTTGCTGCTGGTATCATCCTCAGTGATACATTGTATCATTGTTATCATCCTCAGTGAAGGTAATATGCTGCTGGTATCATCAGTGATAAATTGTATCTTTGTATCATTTTATCATCCTCAGTGATCATAATATGTTGCTGGTATCATCCTCAGTCATACATTGTATCATTGTATCATCCTGAGTGATGGTAATATGCTGCTGGTATCTTCCTCAGTGATGCATTGTATCATTGTATCATTGTATCATCCTCGGTAATGGTAATATGCTGCTGGTATCTTCCTCAGTGACACATTGTATGATTGTATCTTTGTATCATCCTCAGTGATGGTAATATGCTGCTGGTATCATCCTCAGTGATACAATGTATCATTGTATCATTGTATCATCCTCAGTGATGGTAATATGCTGCTGGTATCATCCTCAGTGATACATTGTATCATTGTATCATCCTCGGTGATGGTAATATGCTGCTGGTATCATCCTCAGTGATACATTGTATCATTGTTATCATCCTCGGTGATGGTAATATGCTGCTGGTATCATCCTCAGTGATACATTGTATCATTGTATCATCATCAGGGATGGTAATATTCTGCTGGTATCATCCTCAGTGAAACATTGTATCATTGTATAATACTCAGTGATGGTAATATGCTCCTGGTATCATCCTCAGTGATACATTGTATCATTGTATCATTGTATCATCCTCGGTGATGGTAATATGCTGCTGGTATCATCCTCAGTGATACATTGTATCATTGTATCATTGTATCATCCTCGGTGATGGTAATATGCTGCTCAGTCCTAGGCTCATACCAGGCTGAGACATACAGACTGACAGCTCCATAATGTCTATCTTCATATAGTTCGGGGAGGTAACTCTTATGTCATTTACACCTATGTGGACTATGATGGAATCATACTGGTACCTTTGGCATAATGACATGAGTGTGTGCGTGATTTAGCATATCCTGGCTCCAGATAAGCACAGAACAGTTTTCTTCTCCTTGTTCAGCCTGGTTAGAAGAGCGGCAGTGTATCTTACCCCAATGATGATAGTCCTGGGAAGGGTGTTTGCTTGCCTTAGGGTCTTAGTGTTTGGGGATCCACTAAGAGTGACACTATATGAGGTGTTAGGTGGTGTCTTTTCTGAGGGCCTTTGGATTTGCTGAGGCATAGCTATGACAACCTGAGGTCTAAGTGAGCTTTGTTGCTTAGGAAGATTGTTTTTAAGTGCCTTAGCATATGTTAGTCTATGTGTGTGTGTACTGTTTGCCATGTGAGTTGGGTGGTGTGTGTGTGTAACTTTTGACAACCTAATATGCACTTGTATCCAGTGTCATTGTGTAAGTACACCTCTCACATACTGTGTCTGCTTCTTTACAGATTAATTGGTTGTCAGAAAACATGAGACAATTACTACATTGTCTCAGGATGCTCATATCCAGCAAGCTGGCTACAGAGAAGTTATGAAATCGCATATTCACACTGTCCAGTCCTTTCATTTGTGAGCTACAACAGGACGGTATATTGGGGTTAGAAGGCTATTAAGGGTGCTTTATTAGTGCAAACTAATAAAGATGCTTTATTGGGGCATGTTATATTAAACAGTACTAAATTCTACTAAGTTTAATGTTTACACAATACTGAATTCTACTAAATCTGTAGGTATTGCCATTCAATGCCCAACTAGCTGCTCTAAGCTTGTCGGCACACAATGTATTTGCTCTATATTGCTGCTTTACAAGGTACAGTTTTGCAGACCATTTTACCATGAAAATTTGCTTTCTAGTTGTTTGCTACTGTACAAGGCACCATTAAACTACAGAAACAAGCAAAATTTATAGCAGCAAAGAAAAAAAACAGAAAACTAATTATTAAGCTTTCTGGCCAATAAAATGACTACACTACAAGTCCTTTTGTGTATTTCCCAACTCAGATAGAACAGGCAGATGCCTCCTGTTACAAGATAAATAAACCCAGTCCTCCAAATGTAAAACGACAGTAGGAAAGACTCACAGCTGCAATGCTACTGCAAACCAATTAAACGTCTAGCTGGAAATCCTTTGCTAAAGGCAATTTCAAGACATTCTTACGCAGTAACAGCATTTTAATAAAACAGCAGGAAACAGCAGCAATCACTCAAAACAGCAAGTGCGATGTTTCAATCAACGGTACTTAACTTTGCCTGGATGGCACTGGATACAAGTAAAACACTTCTGTAATGCAGGCTAGGCCTTCGGGCTTTGCTGATCTCTAGGAAAATGAGCAGAAGACAACATGTAATAATGGACCTTTACTCACAAGCAATACTGGATTGCTTGGTGGGCACTCAATATCATGGATCCATGGGAAACAAAGGGTAGGAAGAGTATACAAATAGCTCATATAACAGACAGTAGCAATGAAAGATGGACAGGAGGGACTTGGAAATCAGATAATCATAAAGGGGAAGGCCAGAGACACAGACTTATAAATCCACCACAAAAAAAAACGGGGGAGGAGTTGGGAAATATTTTCAGGGAACAAGCAGGCTAGCTAGAGAGGCATCCAATCAAATAAAGTCAATATTGGAGCTCTTTCAGAAACTTTAGCTCAGTGATTTAGTGGACAACAGGGCAGACACAGAGTGCACCTTTAAGCAGTTAAATGATAAGCACAATTTAAAAACACTGAAGCACAAACTGGTGTAGAGATAATTCTCTCACAATTGAACTTCTACTACAGTTTAAGGCACCAGACAGTGCAGACATTTACCAGCAACACTTTATGGAAAAATATAGTAATAAATGATTTACGGACACATCTGGTAGTAGTACACAATTCTGTCACAACTGTGAATTAAACTACAAGACTCTGGCCCAGCAGGGTTTAAAATACAAATGGACAGCTTTTACAAGTAATTCTACTTGTGGAAATAGAAGTACAGAATAATGCAGAAACACAATCTTCCCACACAGGGAATTAAAATACAAGACACATAACTTTCTTTGTCTAAAATGTGGGAAAAAAAAACAGAAAATTGCAAAGAAGTATCACCATACAGGTCACTATAACTGCAACTTAAATATTTAAGCATAACTGAAATAATTATCTTTCCTTTTTGATGAAAAGCTAGTTACCACCAGTTCTACACCTCTCCAAGTCTTGTATAAAAGGCCTTTGGAGGGGGCAGTTCTGTTCTGGAAATAGCCTAGGCTTCTGCCAAACATTCTAGAACTATCTCAGAACTGCCCACATGACCTTTCTTGGGACCTTCTCATATGTGCTCTCCAAATTTAGGAATGCCCATTTGGACTCTTTCCAATGTCTTCTCCACAGTCTGTCTCTCTGCACACTGATCTGAATCTAAAGTGCTCATCTCCCACCTTACTTTCAACTACTCTCTATATTCATTCATCTATCATGCTCGGCTCCTCTTTCATGAATAGTGACAGGAGTTTGATACCTCTGTACTGACCACAGTTATGAATGTCTCCTTTATTCATGAACACTGGAACTCATATGCTTCACAATATACTTGGACATGACAGACAAAACAAGCATGCAGGTGGTATAACAATCATCTATAAAAATTCCCTAACCATTGCCTTACTTCTACAGGAAATACCAAAAATTAACAATGCTGAAATACTAATAATACTCCTAAAAATCAACAATAGGAAAACTATATGTTTAACAGCAATTTATATACCCCCAGGGAATAATGTTGATACCACTGAAAGCATCCTGTATTTCAAACTAACTACAAAACTCTAAAATACTTGGAGACTTAAATATAGACTGGCAACTCATAAACACTACTTCCCCCATTGAATCCATAAACTTATACAACTTCAGACAATTAGTGACCACACCAACTATAATCAATAAAACTTCAGGGACACACTCAACATTAGATTGGATTCTTACAAATAAAACCAGACCAATTGACAAAAGTAGGCTGTCTCTCAGATAGCATAAGTGACCACATACCAACACATGCTATTAGAACTCACCATAACCAAGATATACATATTATCTATAACCAAATATGAAATACAACCAATTTCAGCAAAGATATTTTCAATAAAACACTAAAAATATGGAATGTACTTAGAATAATGCCACTACTATGATAATGCTGTAGGACAGTTTAATAACATATTATTATAGACCTTAAATAATATGACACCAGTAAGTAATAAAATAGTAAACTCCCCGCACCATGGCTGACAAAGGAAACAAAAAAGTCATGATAAAAAGGGATGAAGTCCAGAAAAACTGGTACAAAATAGAACTCAAAATACCCTCCAGAAATTTAGACATCTTAGAAACCTTGCAAAATTCTATGTCCAACAGGATAAACATTCTATACCAACCTATAATACAAACATATAAACAACCCAAAACTTTTTTGGTCATCACTAAATAAAATACTCTACCCTGGGAAGACCACTAGGCCCGCTCCAAAAACAGACAATATGGCAGACTCTATCCCCACACAGTTTAATTCCTACTTTATACAATCAATATTATCTATCTTGGACACTAGCACATCTGCCCCCCCCCCTCACTCTACCCCTGTCAAATCAAAATCACCTACAACTCTTCAGTTTTAGTCCTATACCTACCTCACCCATAAGGAAGTTGCTCCTTAAACTAGAAACTACTTCTGTAACTGCAGACCAGTGACCATGAGACTACCTAAAAATGGCTGCAGAAGTCATAGCCTTCCCTGTGTTCATACTAATTAATAGGTCCATAGCAGAAAGATATGTCCCATCACTGTGGAAAAAAATCTTACATCATACCACTGCACAAAGGCAGCACATCTACAGAGCTTAACATCAGACGAAAAGTGATTCTCTCCCCCCTCTCCAAAATATGAGGGAAATGCATCCACATGCAGCAGATGCAATGCTTAACCTCAAATAACCTGCTCCCAAAAACACAACACGGCCCCAGCGCAGCACCTCTACTGTTCTACTACATTTTATCAATATAATAAATCAACATAGGAACAATGGTCATAGGTTCATAGGTTCATACTAGGCTATCTGCCCTAGGGCATTTATAAGCCTAGCCAGAGTGTGTATGGCTTTCGCCACCCATATTAAATTAATTTTGCTATGCCCATTTTCAAGTTTAGTATACTGTGCCTCTGTCTAACAGTGACACAGAAGTGATGCCCGGGGTAAACCTACGATCTCCCATCCACTCATCAAGATTCCTCTTGAAGAGAGTCAGTGAGGGCCTCTGCCTAACCTGGACTGGGATTTTATTCCAGAGTGAAGGGAGCCTCTGGGTTATGAATCTGTCCCTCCAGCATGTCCTATTTATTTCAGTGCTGAGGTTCAAGTCCCTCGAGCACGTAGCTCTATGGGATTTGGATTTTCTGAGGTGCAGCATGTCCATTAATTCCGGGTTGGACATGGCTTTATACGTCAGGCACAGATCGCCTGAGCAGGCGGTATGCCACTGAGTAGAGCTGGAGTTTCTTTAACCAGGCAGCATACGCATCTGTTTGAGCCCTTGATCCTCTTGGTGAGGTACTTTGGTCTTTCCAGTTGCTGCAGGTGTCTGGTAAGGTACATCCCAAAAGGGCATTGTACTCACCATGGGCCTGATGAGGATGAGTAAAGAGGCACGATGACCTCCCCTGATCTAGATGTGAACCCTTCATGATTAGGTGCGCTTATATAAAATGTTTTTCTAACCACTTTGGCCATGTGGTTGTCAAAATGAGAGATTGTTATCAACTTGGGTCCCCAGGTCCCTAATTACTTCTTGTGTACTTAATGGATTACCACCTATGTGGTAATTTGTGGGCAGTTTGTTTTGCCAAAGGGGATGACTATCGCTTTTTGACGCTTAGCTTGAGGCCATGGCTCTGCACCAGTTGTCTGTTTCTATGAGGCCCTTTTGGAGGATGCTTGTGTCGGCTGGAGAGTCTATTATGGTGCCCAGTTGCAGTCATTCAGAACTTGGTCAGCCACAGTCCTTCCATGTTGGCCTGTACCTCCGAGAAATATATACCGAACAAGAGAGGTCCCAGGACTGAGCCTTGTGGGACACCACTTGTAACTGGTTTGGAGTCTGACATGGCTCCAGCTATTCTAACCATGTGGTTCTGTCTGAGAGTCATTA